>NC_137610.1:13438927-13546427 GCF_963280865.1 Gymnoscopelus braueri
TGTGAGAACACAGACGATTTTGCGGTGGATCGTCATTGACACACGCCTAAACAAGTACATGACTTCAAGGTGACTGGAATCGTACCTTGGTGCGTCTCATGGCACGTTCACTGCAGCATTTAATAAGGATTCCTCAGATGAGGAATGTGCTGGGGAGCTGCAGGTAGTAAACCCTCCGTTTGGCAGATCAAATGATCAGACTGTCAGCCTCGGATTCATCCCCGGCTTGTAGATCTGTGGGAACGATCAAATGTCACTCCGTCGATTCAGCGTGACTTATGTTGACCGGCATATCAAAGCTATGCGGCTGTTCACATCATAAACAGAAGCACTGTGATGTATCATGGGTGTTGTTGGGGATGTTTCATGTGCCACTGAGAGACAGAGAGGAGGAAGTATTTGAGTGCGGTTGACACATTCATTTGTGACATTTACAACAACACCACACTGCAAAATTACTTGAACACTCAGGACCTTAGGGTCCATTTCTCACAACCTTGGGTTATGTTACCACTCAGGATTTGGCAGTGCAGTCTATAGTGTAGGCTACTGTATAGTGCATTTAAAGTGACAAGCTGACAAAAGCAAAGATGAGTGATTCCATTCAGCAGAGTGATTTCTCATCAAATAAACAAGCGTGAAATAGGCTACACTTCATGCTACTACCTGTGTAGTAGACAGCAGCTTTTGATGGTAAACTCAATTCCAAGAGTTAAAAAATACCATACGTGTTCTTGATTTTCATCCAGATCTATAAAAAGATAGTGTGAAAATCTTTTTTTTCTTGTTTGGGAGGGGTGCTAAGTTTTCAAATATTTTAGTTGAAACAGTCATGACGCAGTATAAGTAGGATTGGTCAGGCTCATTTATTATTGGTGATGTGCAGCAGGGGAAGCAAGTTAAATAAATATATTCTTTCACATGTACAATATGTCTGCTCCTCAATGAGCCGAAATTAAGTTATTCGGTTACATATCCATCGCCAGACACCCTAAATAATTTCTTTTGTGTGTTTTTGAGGAGATCCAAACCTTTTTTTCCCCTCTCCTCATTTCTCTCTTCATCTTCCTTTCTCACCGAACAAGGGTTGACAAGTTCTTGTCGTTCCTGGTTGGTTGGAGGGAGACCCAACAAAGGAAGCCTTGTTTGAGACTTACCCCTGTCAGACAGCGCACTTTGATATTAAAAACTCTGGTGAGAGGGCTGTGTGTGTGTGTGTGTGTGTGTGTGTGTGTGTGTGTGTGTGTGTGTGTGTGTGTGTGTGTGTGTGTGTGTGGAGAGGGGGGGGGGGGGAGATGAAACGGATGAAAACAAACTCCTACTGTCTCCCAAGCCCGTGTCTGTAGGTGTAACCTCATAATGGACACACAAATATTTGTCCAGTCAAAACAAAATAAAACAGCTCTTTGACTCCGTATGTAGTAGGTCTGATCAGTCTCCCAATGTGTCTGTGGTTTGTCCCGCGTAACAACCACCTGCCTATTCTCTCTTCCTCTCACACAGTGATCACATTGACACACTGGGCCTCTCTTTAGGCGCGAGAGAGCTGAACAGGCCCCTCAGAGTGGGCCGCAGCCATTGCCTGAGGGAAGAAATCCCCTGATACTGCACCTCACTGACTGAGGCCCTGCCAAGGACCTGAAATACTAGCCGACGCCCTGGTTGTGTCCAAAAACGTGCGTGTGCCAGCAAAAATATAACAACACGAGGGACCAAATTTACCTTGCCCTCAGTTTAAACTTATAGCCTACTCTGGAGTAAGAACTGGCACAAGGGGGTGGACTAGCTACAGTTTAGATTCCAAATGTGTGTGTGTGTGTGTGTGTGTGTGTGTGTGTGTGTGTGTGTGTGTGTGTGTGTGTGTGTGTGTGTGTGTGTGTGTGTGTGTGTGTGTGTGTAAGTGCGTGCATGCATGCATGCGTGCGTGCGTGCGTGCGTGCGTGCGTGCGTGCGTGCGTGCGTGCGTGCGTGCGTGCGTGCGTGCGTGCGTGCGTGCGTGCGTGCGTGCGTGCGTGCGTGCGTGCGTGCGTGCGTGCGTCCGTGCGTGTATTCACAGTGAATAGCTGGGACAAGAAATGCTGCAGGAAACTATGAATTTTGTTACTGCTTTAACAAATCCACTATTCAACCAGAATGAGTGGAATAGCTCAATAAAAGCCTCTGTACCGGGGGCCAAGGAGAGCGACAAACGGCGGCAACACAGAGGAGAAGTCTGCACACTTTCCAAGCAGCGGTGACAAGCTACAGCATGTCAGCCATTCAGAAAGAATGCACAAGCAAGTGTAATGAGGATTTTCTGTCTCTCTCTCTTTCTCTGCTTTCAAGGCGCCTGCTATTATCTCGAGTTTGAGGAGCCCTGCGGGCAGTTATTACAGCATTTATATTAATTCTTCAGGATTGCTTCATTTTGTACATACAGGCTGGAGGAAAAAACTCAAGTAATTAGAGGAATGCAAAGGAGGAGTTGTCCTCATCATAGCTGCAAAGAGATGCTCATTGATGCACGGGCGAGTAGCCTATTGATCTCCATCACTTGAAAAAATTAAAATAAAACAAACTAACAAAAAGTCTGAGAGAAATGTCCCCCTGCATAACGGTAACAATCTGCAACTGCTACCCTTTTTCCGAGGCTGACCTAGCTGCTGTAGCTCCAGGCTCATTCCTATTAGGGATTCTTGGCCGTGTTAATGTCTGTAAGAACATCATCAGGCCCGTCAGCTCTGACAGGCTGCCGCCGCCACTCGTACCTGCAGCCACAGGCGAGGGGATGGGCCGGGCGCTCACATAAATCTGCATGGGAATCCGTGAGAACCGGGCTGTCGTGCGCACACCAATAAACTGACAAGAGCACAGACAACAAAAGTGAGCCAGGAAGCTGTACCTGACCCCCCCCCCCCCCCCCACCACCACCACCATCTTCCCCATCCTCCTTCCACTCAACTGCTTAACAAGCATGAGCCGGAGTGACGGTCTGCGGTGTAGATGGAAAAGATATCAGGGCCTGAACCGTCTATGGCCTGAACGCATCATGTCTTACATCCAGGTAGTCCACATCCATCTACACGATGGATTACAGCAGGGGGAGCAGACAACCCTGCATGCGGTGGTGGGCCAAAGCCAGCTAAATGAAGCTTTGGCAGATCAGGGAGATGAAGACCTGCTCGCAATGTGGCCAAACTACTGTCGAGAGACCTCTCCTCTCCTCTCCAACATTTTCATCTCTCTCCCCTACGCTGTAAAATCCTGAGTGTTACCCGTAGGATTTGGTTCCATCTGTACACTCTCAGAGTTAAATGAACACTGAGGGTTTTACTGTGTAACCCTATCTCTTTTCTCTATATAATTTTTTTCTCTAACACAGGCGTTTTCTATCTAACATCCCCCACTCTCTCTGACCCAACTCCATCTCTCCTGTTTGTCCCCCTCCCTCCCCATTTCTCCCCTGCTCTCTTACAGCGAGGCGTTGACAGAAGTTAGCATTCACAGTCTTTCTGCTAAGGCTTTAACAGGAGCCAGCTGAAAGACAGCAGCAGATTAAGATGTTAAACAGCCTCATATGGGATGGCACGGGACAAGTGAGGCGGCCAGGGCTGGAGTTCCATGGAAATGGAGACAAACAAAAGGCCCAGGAATGTGAGATGGAGATCATGTTGCACAGCCCTGGAGGAATAGGACATGTTATTAACACTAGCTGCTCTCTCATTGGACCTGGAAGCCCTCAGGGGACGCTTGTGTTCTCAGGGGAGAGCCCTGGCCCCCACAAAGGCAATGAGCACAGATCAAACCATATCCCTCACCAGACTAAGCCTAATATATACTTTGTATACTTTCAAAAATATCAGTACTTTCAACTAAGAGTGGTGACACATCTTATCACATTAGGTTGTTTGGTTGAAAATGTATTGGTCATAATGACAAAGTATAAATTAAACTTCATAGGCCCATCACACTGCCTAACCAGTAACAACTATTCCACAGCACAGGAGAGTGACCTCAGCTGTGAGTGAGCCACAGTAGTTAGATGGTTTGGTTTCTACTAGCCTGACCCCTCAATTGAAGCAAGCATGGAATTCTTGGAGGTACTGACTTTCATTTAAATTTAATTCCAGTACATGTAAGCTAAATGGTTGTCAGCATACAACTCCTGAACCAAGGGATAAAAATGAATGCGCAGAGGTATTTTGTTGCTGATTCATAGCATTGAGTTGTATTGTACAGCCAACAATTTCTGGCCACAAGCCACCTCCTCCACTGCAACAGTATTGACAAAGGTGAGTTTTTGTAGGGCTTGGCTGCCAAGTCTGACATATGCTTGCACTGGCAAATGCTATATTATTCCACAAACTTTACAAAGTACTATCTGGAAATACCATCCCAAACATGGGTTTTAACAGCCAAGACTATGTCATAGCCCATAAAAGATCCTTTACACAGCTCTATACTTGTGTAAATTTGTGGTATATTGACATCTTGAGCCAATGTTCTATACTTTGTCAAGTTGTTCACGAAAAGTGTCCCTTTGCCTGAAAGTGCTGTGAGGCATAAACGATTCATTCATGAGTATTGAACTCAAACGATAATTTAAGTTTAACAATGAATTCCTGTTTGCCTCACAAACCATCGTTTGAAATGAAGGAAGCAGTGCTTATATCTAATTACTGAATTGTTCCCCCCTCCCTTTTTTACTTGTAAGACCAAGTTCAAACAGTGAAATAATCACTATTGTTGGAATAATCAAAACCATTGTGTGCGGCTGCCTGGAGTGGTATCCATATCCCTGTTCCCATTAAAAATCACAAAAAATAATGGAACAATTACACAGACAAGTCAGTTTTGCTTAGCAAGACTTTTACACTGAAATAAAACGCTGCAGCACAACAGCCCAGAAGGCACCAGCAACTGTAAAAAAGCTGCCGTGATTTCCCTCATTGGATTCCATGGCGCTTCAAGGGCACTGGCTCTCTGTCTCACAAAAGCACTAGAAGGAGCTCTGCTTTTTTCTCTTTTGGACTCCCAGCTGATTTTGAATGGCATGCATGAGTACGCAGTTTGATTTGGAGACTGCCTGGACTTCGTTCTACATCTGCATGGGTGCTTTTCCCTGCAGCTCAGGCATGAATATGAAACATTAACTATCTTCTTTGTATGTTTGTTTTGATCCATTTTTGTATGACACGGTTGGTATGTAATGGAACATAATGTGCTCGCCTGACACATTGTTTTGACCTGTTGGGCTGGTGTGAAGGAAAACACGCATCCGTGCCCTCATGCAAAAACATGCATACACACACACATGCATGTGCCCATGAATGCACGCAAACACACACACACACACACACACACACACACACACACACACACACACACACACACACACACACACACACACACACACACACACACACACACACACACACACACACACACACACACACACACACACGTATGTCTACATGCACACACATAGACATACACATGCGTATGTGTATGTACACACACACACATATACACACATGCAACACCACATTCCAGGCCCCCAGTGGCCCTCAGATACTCCGCAGGTATGTCAGTATGGAGACAGGCTGCGGTGCGTGCCCCTGGAATGTGAAACCTGACCTCTGGGCTGGAATTTGAGCCTCCTCACTCATCTCCACTCTTCTTAAGAGATATGCTCCAAAAGCCCTCTCTCATAACCCTGTGCTGCCCAGCAGACCACTTAAAAAGCTAAATAAAGTCATCTTCACAACCGACTATAGCCTGCTGTTTATCTCCAGCTTCGGCTAAATGAAGATAACACGTCTAAGAACGTATCGCAAACAAGCAAACCACCGGCATTTAGTAAGCAATGGGAATCACAGAGCGCAAAGTAAGCAGCAACAAGCGGGGACAGTTTGGGGGAATATTTGACTGCGATTCCTTCAATCCACCAAACATGAAGTTGAGAGGGTTGGGGCTCCAGCAGAGGCAGAGCCACCCAGCACAACCCAACCAGCGACGTGGACGCCCAGGCTCCTGAGGAGAGGAGGAAGAGAGGCCCACATGGTAGGGCCTAACCACCCTAGCAGCTCCAGCGGTCCCATCAGCCCCAGTCCACAGAACCACCACCACTGCAGGCCAAACCTCAGACTGGAAGCTTGGAAGGCAAAGCAGTGTGACTGCATTTCCTGAGTCCACCCCATTTAAACTCACAATATGGAACATATTAAGAGCCCTGCAGAAAAATAGGGGCCGCGTTCCTAGATCTTCTCTTTTACAGCCCCCCTTGGAAAAAAAAGAGAGAAAAAACCTCTGTCAGACTTCTAAAAGGACAAACTGGGCTTGTGGAAAAAAAAGTTGTTCAGTTCTTGGCTAGATCAAAGAGCATGACGTAGTTTAATATATAGGATTACTTTTCAAAACATGCGTGAGACTCGGTGTTAAGTGAGTGCATTAAGTGTTACTCAGAGAAAGTATAAAACTACTTAAGTGTAAAAAAAAATCCACGATAGCTTCTCTCAAAGGGTCAAAGGGTACGTGAACCAACAGGCCGAGACACAGCATGGAGGCACACAAAATAGCACTGCACTAGTGCAGCGCAGTGCACCGGCGCAGTGCACTTCAATCATGTGACATGTGCCATTGCCTCACCATTTAGCCAGAGGGATCTGTTGGGATTTGATTATACCCTATAAAGCAACTCTATTAAAGGCTGGCATAAATCATAGGGATCTTTGACACAATATCACACAGAGCCCCACAAACAGCTCTTTTCTTCTTTATCAATAAACCCCTTCCGAACAGCAGAGAAAAAGGAGAGCCCTCTCATTCTCTCCAAGAAAAATAGAACATCTCAGAATGTAATTCTAGCTGTTTCTGTAGTGAATGGAGTCTTGTCCCATGGTAGGGGTTAATTGAAAGAGGAATGCCGCTCTGATTTTGAGGAGAAAGAGAGGGAGAAGGGGGGGGGGGCATTCTTGGCTAGATTTCAGACCAAGAAACACGGGGCAGTGTTATGGCTGTTAGCTGTAAAAAGAGAGACCTGTGTGTGCAGTCAGGGCAGAGTGTGTCGTAGTAAAGTTAGAGTGTGACTTCACTCGGTGCCAGCCCACTCTTTGCTTGATATCAACAGCCTACAAACGAATGATGCTCTCTGGCATTGGCTTTGGGCTATCACAGGGCTGCAATATAAAATGGAATGTGGAATGTGTGTATTCTTTTGTAAACGGTTTTCATATTTTGATGATAACACCTCCACTTTACTTGAATGCCATAAAAAGGATAACTTTTCTTCCATCCTCCCAAAGAAAAGGCATTGGAGTTGACAAGGAGAGGGAGATGGGCGGTTGATAAATTCTGTCAGAATAGAGCCTTGGGCTGTGTACGACGAGTGTGTGTGTGTGCGCATACACGTGCACTGTGGCATTCTTTTAACCTCTGTGGAAACTCACTAAAATAAATCCTTTTTTCGTACGTCAGAGAGGCCCCTGTGTACCCTGTAATTACTGCAGGGAGGGTGGGATCTGTGGAGGAGCATCGGGACTGGGATGCTTTTGGATTCTGGAAAAAAGAAAAAAAAACACCCAAATGCTTACTCAATGGTCCCTCACAGGCCTGTCGGATGATTATGGCACAGTAGCAGAATGGCAGTGGGTCACCGAATAAAACACGCCAAAAGGAAACGCAAGGCTGCTTTGCCGAACGTGACACACAAGATAGTTAGGCAACCTAATAATGACAGAATTCTCTGCAATAAAACTATGAATCAAATGAGTGACGGTGTGGGGATTTATTTTTTATTTTTATGGTGTTTTAAACCTCATCTCAGCCTGTGATCTGTTGGGGAAAAACGGCTCCCACTCTCTCACGGTCATTTTCAAAACACCTTTGCACACACGCGCACACGCACACACACACACGCACACGCACACGCACACACACACACACACACACACACACACACACACACACACACACACACACACACACACACACACACACACACACACACAAACACAAACCACACCAAAGCACATCAATGGGAACATCAATCAAGCACTTCTGATATTCCACTGCACATTGAGCCTATTAGGTGGAAAAATACCCAAATGAAAAGTCTCCCTTCCCAGCATGCATTGCATGCTGGCCCATAATCCCCCTCACAGTGTGTGGATCCCCTGTGCGCTGGCGTGTGCGAGCAAGCCCAGTTAAGTGGTGAGCGTGGCGGCTGGGAGGAGGTGTAATTAACGCCCTCAGCCAAGGTGAGAAGACTTCCGTGGGCCTACAGTACGCTCATGAGAGGGAGAGAGCAGGAAGTGTTCGAGGCGCTCTGTGTAATCTCTCTCCGTTCAAAGGTGCTATTACCTCACCATGTTTGTGTGCTGCTGAGGCCAGATGTGCGGGAATAAGGGTCATCAAATGGAGTGAGTGGCACTGAGGATGCAATAGTCCCATTATAGCATGCTCGGCTGCTATGCCCACCTCATGGCTGTCATTTTCTCTATTATTGTGCTCTTCTTGACGTGTGTGTGTGTGTGTGTGTGTGTGTGTGTGTGTGTGTGTGTGTGTGTGTGTGTGTGTGTGTGTGTGTGTGTGTGTGTGTGTGTGTGTGTGTGTATTACTATGTTTTGTGCCGAATAAGAGTTTGGAGAACCAGCTAAATCAACCTTGTGGGGACACAAGCCCAGATTTCTGGTCCAATGGAAAGGGAACATATTAATTTTTTAAAATGATTTCTAGAGTCAACTTACGGTTATAATAAGGGAAAAGTTTAGGTTAGATTGTGCATTTAGGGGTTAGGTGCTAAAGTTACTGTTAAGTTTAGGTTGGTTTGGGGGTTAGTAAAAATGGTATCCTCACAACTAAGTATTGCATTGTGTGTGTGTGTGTGTGTGTGTGTGTGTGTGTGTGTGTGTGTGTGTGTGTGTGTGTGTGTGTGTGTGTGTGTGTGTGTGTGTGTGTGTGTGTGTGTCTGTGTTTGTGTCTGTGTGTGTGTGTGTGTAGATATTCACCATTATATAATTTAAGTCCCCCCCACCCCCAGCCTGATGCTTATGTATCTCAGTTATGTGTCAAATGTGAGTTGAAAGGAAGTTTTCTAGTTTGCGAGCATTTTGAGACAAACATAAGACAAACGAGTATATCTTTTGGAGTTGGCTGACAATGAGAAAGAAAGTTTCTCAACTTTTCATCATTTTACCAGCAAAGGGTAATTAGTTGTGTATAAGAACACAAAAAAGACGGAGGCATGCCTCCTCGTGTATTTTGCAGACGCACACGTCTGTTGAGGGGAAAGAGATGAATTAAGTGACTTAATGTTGATTATCAGGGAGACCACAGAGTGCCGCTGCCAATTGTGAGAGTATGGAGAGCCAGGCCTAAGAGAGGCTTACAGACAAGAATCTATAGTCTGTGGAATGCACTGAGGCTTTGGCAGGACTGAAGCCATAATAACAAGGTTTCAAAACTCTGAGCTTTAAAAAGCAGTTGTCCACACACGAGTGCACAGAGACACCCGTGTGTGTGTGTGTGTGTGTGTGTGTGTGTGTGTGTGTGTGTGTGCATGCACACACGCATGCATGCATGAATGCCGCCGCACACATGCACGCAAACACACACACACACACGCACACACCAATGCTCACAGAGGCATAGGCTTACTCAGATGCAAGCATTTACACATGCGTGTGTGCACGACTGCACGTACACACAGTTACATGTTGGAAAAGGAGCGAGCATGTTTTCTTTATACCATCCATTTCCAATCTTTGCAGCTCTTAGACTGCAGTGCAGTATGTCATAAACAGTGGAACAAAATGGCGGCTTGGTTTTTGGGCACACAGCAACGCAGACTTCTTCAGAAACGAGTGAGGGCTGCAGCCGGCTAATCAATACCATTCCTGAGCTCATGGAGCAGACAAAGCTGCTTACATGGCTTTTCCCTTCTCTCCTCCTTCATGCTCAGAGTTACAGCACGGCTGCCACAACTATTCCAACTCTGGAGTGGAGCGGGGCAGGCGCCTTCCCAGAGACGCAGCCTGAGCTAGCTAGTGTAGTGTAGCCTGGCCTCTACCCAGCCCTGTCTAATTAGGCCCCCTCTCATAGCCACTGTGGTGGCTTGTGTAATCTGCCCACTATGCGTCTTAGCTCCTCGCCACCCCATATAATTGTCTGCCAGTTCCTCTCCAGTGGTGATGTGGGCCCTTTTCCCATAACAGAGACACAAAGGAGAAGGGATAATAGCCCCCAGTTGTAGGGAGGAGAGCAGAGGCGGAGTGGAGCCACTCCTCTCTGCCGTTTGAACTCTGCAGAGGCTTGGCTCCAGACAGACAGGGAGACAGACAGACAGCAGGCCTGGAGGAGGCTGTCTGAGCCTTTATGGAGGAGGGGAAAGACAAGAGACGCTGCTCTCAGCAGACAGACCTCCACTAAGGTGATGAATCCCCGAACAGGAAAATATTCCTTTCTAAAAAAGAAAACACAAAACTTGGTCACTTATTTAAAAAATGTGTCTCTCTTCTCTTCTGGCTCAAAGCACGTTGCTCACATACCAATCAGCATGTAAAAACAAACAAAACAAGCTCATTCATTGGTCTAATTCTTTCTAATAAAAAGGCCTGATCTCATTGAGAAGAGCTCCTTTTAAAACACATAACATCCTTGTAACCTACAGTTCCGCACTCATTAGACTAGAATCAGCGTGTTACTGAATGGCTCTATTGCTGAATGTTGGCACAGGCCAACCTGCCCCCACCCCTGTCTCACTACCACCAGCACCAATCTGACAACCCAACACCAGCAATTACGAAGGAAGCCAGCAAAACCACATCCACCTTGGCTGTAGTTTTTAAGATTCCAGTAGGCTTGTAAAACTCCTTGGTTTCTCTGCATACATTCCAATATCAATGTGGCAGATTCAAGATGCTGCATCCCCGGTCGCTTATAACAACGTCCATTGTGAGAGGAGCCGGCCCTGGGGACGGGACCCGTGACCACTATCCAAGGGCGTTGCGCTGGAGCAGGACCACCTCAGAAAGAACTTTCCAACAGTGGAGCCAGTTCCCCAAAGGTCCTGGTAATTGGTTTGATCAGTTCCTCCTACTACACTGTCGTCGGCTCTTGACATGTCCTCTCAACCCTTACCACTGGGGCTCCTCCGGACCTAAAGGACAACTGGCTCAGAAGAGCTAAGCTTGTCTGATCACATCTTGACTTTCCCCACAGAGACATGTCAGAGAAGCATGCTGGGTTTTGGACACCATAAGCTATCACCATAATAACCCTATTGGTAACAATTAGCAGAGCCATTTATCAAATATTTTAGTTTTTCTCGTTTGTGCAATAGCCTATGCCTATCCCTGGAACAGAGATAATCCTTTAACCAGTTAAGTCCACAGGTATATACTTTGTAAGATGAATAGCTGAAATAGCCGATCTACAAACTCAGAATGTGTTGTGAGCTTGTAGATCTGCTTTTTTGTTATTTTTAAACACTTGGAAAAATATTGAGAATAATTGTACATACTGTTTTGTGTGCGCACATTTTTGCCTTTAGTGATATGCCCAAAATAGGGATGCCAGGTTTTAAAGTGGTTAAGAATAACATCCAGCATGTCCTGGTCAACAGCACAGTAAAATGGTCCCTCTTGTCTTTTTTGAAGGAAGTGAGTACTGTGATCTTTGGGCCATGTGCCCTCGATAGGTGAATGTCTCATGGGAAACCTGTACGACCTCCACCTTTGACACAGAAACCACATGCAACAAATACTGTAGCAAAATGCATATCAATGAGATGTGACTCCAGTGCCACTTTGAAATAGCACGTTAAAAAGGTAACATTTATAGGTCACTGCCCACTGGTGTCTGGTTAGTTAGTATGTCATTAAAAACCATATTGAGTGACTCTGAATGTCAGTGTAGTAAACAGAAGTCTAATGATACACACCAAGCAAGAAATATTATGCGAATACTTTATTATCAATGTGTGAATGGTGTTAGCTTTTTGTCTGGATATTAATAGTATATGAAAACTATACACCAAATCCAGGCTCATCCTAATTTCGCTGTATAATTTCTCAAATTGGTATTGAAAGATTCTTTATCTTTATATATATATTTATATATATAATATATAAGCCAAAGTGCATTTTCCGTTTTTTTCCTCTTGTCCATATACACATTGCACCATACATAAATAATTACATTGTAAAAATGACTCCGTATTTACAAGTATAATATATATTTCATATAATATATAAAACTTTATATTAAATCTAGGTAGATGATATTTGGGATAGTTCGTGGGGTCCGTCTGTGTTATCTGTGGTTGTTGAGTAGAATCTCCAGCCAGCACGGGCAGGAGGTGATAAACTGTCTGGAGTAGCAGGGGCCCCAGCCCTTTGCAAAGCTGATGCGCACACTGTTGGGGTCATAGGGTCCATCCAGGAGGTCCGGGTCCGTGACATGCCTCAAGAGGCACGAGCGCTCATAGTCGAACACCTTGATGGAGTAGCCCGGCATCACCTTCCGCACCACCAACGTCCGGCTGTTGGGCACGTCCAGGGTGGGCGAATTGACGAAGATGGGGTGCTCGCTGCGGTTGTACGCCCACACGCCGTCCGGCTCTTTGCTCAGAAGGATGCCGTAGCCGATTTTGCCGCGTGTGCGCTGGACGGTGCTGCTGCGGTGGTCCAGGTTGAGCTGGCCCAGGCAGAAGCCCGTACCCTGAGGTAGATCGTAGAAGATGCTGACAGAGTGCTCGTACACTGTGTAGAGGCGGCCCACGCGCGTCCGGTGCTCCCAGTACGCCACATTGCACCAGTGGTTCTGCTTGGGGGCGTCAGGCGACATACTGGCATCTGAGGGGGCAGAGACAGAGATGGGGGAGTGGTTATTAGATGTAACGTAAACGAAAGAAAACAGTGCTAGTAAAAAAGGAAGGATTAAGTTTAAAGGGATTAGCTATCTCTTTTTATTGTTCAGAGCAGATGGCCACACTATAAATACTGAAGGAGGCATTGTATTGAAATCTAAGCCTTGCATAAATACCACTGCACGCATACCCTTCCAACACACACACACACACACACACACACACACACACACACACACACACACACACACACACACACACACACACACACACACACACACACACACACACACACACACACACACACACACACACACACACACACACACACACACAGCTATAGATATCCTGTATGGTGGGGGCGGAGGGTATTGCGAGGTCGGTCAGGACCTGCATTTTCTCCCTCTGCCTCAGGAGGGCACCGTGCTGATCAAACAACACTGACCACTCACTGCTGCTCACACAGTCCCCATTTTCATCAGAGACTTGTTCCTAGTCAAAGAATTGCATTGAGGGTTTCCAGTGGAAATTAAAATCACTCAACACCTTGTAGCAATAGGCAAAAAGGAAATCAACTTTTTTTTATTACATTTTTTATTTTACCTATAATGACATGCCCACAATCGGGACGCCAGACTTAAAAGTGGTTAAGCCTTTTTTTCATTTTTGTTTTTTTTAAAACAACAAGCTTCAAATCCGTCAATGTTTTGAAGCCGGTTTTGCCTGGGGTGGAAAAACAACTTTCACACACAGTGAAGACGTGGCTGCGATCTCATTCCTGACCCATCTCTCCCTCCAGTAAATCAGCTTGTTAATTCAGCTTTCATGGCTGCAGTCTGTGAACTCTTCTCAGTGACAGCCCTCAGCACTCCAACGTGAGTTACTGCTCCCTAGGTGGACTTCTATCTTCACCACACTAAACAGACACACACCGCCGCCTGGCTGCTCAGGCCCGTCCACTAGTAGCTGCTGCACTTTTTTTTCTTTTCTTTTTTAACCACTTGAACCCCCGGCATCCATATTATTCTGGGGGGAACATTAGCCAAAAATAGCAGATCTACAAGCTAGAGTTGCGTCGCGTTGTGAGCTTGTAGATCAGCTATTTTTTGGCAAAGAGATTTGGTGCAGACTGAAAAAAAGCGGTCCACGTACAGAGCCAACTCAGGTCCAGTTTACTAAGTCTAGAGGGTTTAAGTGGTTAATATCCGGTTGTGCAGAAATGTGGCAAGGTTGAGGAGAGGAGAGGGAATTGGGAGGGGGAGTGGAGTGGAGTGGGAGACTAAAAAGCAGGGAGAATTCCATGAGCTCACATCCGTCCCTTCACCCTTTACTCCTGGAGTGTGTGTGTGTGTTGCCTCTTTCCTCTCTCCTCTTCTTCCCCACATTCCAGGAGGGTGGGGTGGGGTGGGGGTGGTGCAGAGAGAGGGCCAGGCAGGGGTACCCCCCCCCCCCCACCGCAGTCCCGGGGACGGCATTCAGCTCCCTGACAACTTAGCACAAGCCCGTAACCCGCTGACCCCCCAGCCTTCATGCTATCAGCTCCCATTAACTCACACACAGAGTGATGCCATTATTTTGCTTCAGAGAGTCTATTGGCACAGAGGATTTAAAGCCTGGGCCTGTGGCCCCATTCCTTTCAGTCCCTGTGCTCTCCGAGCTTAATGACCGCCCGCCCCATTAACAAAACGCCTTTAAGGTGGAGCATCGCCCATCCGCGGAGCAACAAAATGCTTCACTCGCCGAGAACCTCTACTGCTGACTGTGCCGAGTGACCCGCGCTAGCAAAGTTTATACAAAGATTAGCCAAAAAACGTTGACCAGACCTGCACAAACCCCCCCAAAAACCCTTTGGTTCCAGACTGTGTTGTGGAGGGAGAGGGAGAGGGAGAGGGAGAGGGAGAGACAGAAAGAGAGAGAGAGAGAGAGAGAGAGAGGCAAAGACATAGCTAGAGAGAGAGAGAGAGAGGGTAGAGAAAGGGGCGGGAGAGAGAGTGTGTGTATGTGTGTGTGGGAGAGAGAGAGAGAGAGAGAGATGGGGGGGGATTGGAGAGGAGGGAGGGAGCAAAGAAGCTGCAGACAGGCTCTCGGTGCACAGTAAAATCCCTGGTGTTAATTCAGCTCTGAGAGAGTAGAAAATGGACCCGTGCACTGTCAGAGTTAAATGAACACCGAGCATTTTCAGTGTGTGTGTGTGGATGGCTGCAGTGACCCCCTCTCTTCAGGGGCCCCAACATGCATGTACCATTAGTGAATTCCACACTCCAGCTCCTCCAGTCTGAGCTCAGGCTCTCTCTCTCTCTCTCTCTCTTTTACTGCGGCGCGGCCACACAAAGAACTCAGCCCCAACTTGTTTATGGCTCTCTATTGTCTCAAATCAAATGGAGCCCACACATCAAGGTATAAACTCGCTTTGAAACCCCGCGCACGCAAACACAAAAGACCAAATGGCTATCATCTCCTCTATTTTCTAGACTAGAGAGAGGGAGAGAGAGAGAGAGGCAGGGAAATAAAACTGAGGGGAAAAAAAAATATTGGTAGACGATATCTAGTTTTCACACGTAGCCCGGGTTGCGAGGGAGCCGGCAAGGCTGCGAGGATCAGGAAGAGGAACGAACAGGACAAAAGGTTAGACATGTATCTAAATGCCGAGCCTGAGGCTAAGGGAAGACAATGTGCACGCCATGAGCCAGGCCTTCTTCCTGTCGCTTTCGCTGTGCCGAAGGAGCCTACGTGAGCCATCACCCGCCCGCAGCGCACACGGGCCCTGTTTTGGAGTGACGGCGGCTGGGCGGCCAGCGTGTTGTGTGCTCTCACGCTGAACTTGTGTGTTTTGGCTAGGACAGGCTCAGATTGAAGCAACAGCGCATGTGTTTGTGTTGGTGCGGAGGGGAGGGCGCTCTGAAGAGAAGAACTCATTAGAATCTCTTCAATAAAGAAGAGCCAATAGGCAGACTGTTTGGACGTAATTACCGCAGGAAACTATGTGCCTTCTGCTCCACAGCTTATGGAGCCTGTATGTGCAACAGGCTGCATATACCAGCCTCTTCCTGTCATACGGTTATATAGCCTGTAGCCTGTATACTCTGCTTGCTGCATATCCAGCCTCTTTCTGTCATATGGTTATACAGCCTGTATGAGCTACACTGCATATACCGGCCTCTTCCTGGCCTTCTCTTTTATATCGTCTCTATAGCGTCGCTGTCAGGCAGAAACCTTGCATCTCTAACTTTTTATGTTTTTTTACTTTGTCATACAAAAAGTGTCACCAAAAGTCGCAAAAATGAATATTTAACCAATGAAAAGTATTAACAAGAGCTTGTCACTAAATAATAACTACATTGGAACACATACAACATACAAGGTTTCCAACCAACAGCCACGATATGCTACATGTTGCATATACCAACCTCTTTCTGTCATACGGTTATACAGCATGTATGTGCTGCACGCTGCATATACTAGATTCTCCCTGCCTTACAGTTGAGTTTTTATGCCGTGGCTCTGTAGGAGGCTCGCCGTATAAGAGAGGGTCTGTCAGTCTGTCTGTGAGACTGTCTGTTTGTCTGGTGCTAATCTTGCAAACCACTGGACCATTTCAGTGCCACATTTCTTGCACACTCTGCCAGTAGGCCAACATCGTACCTCGGCGCATTTATTTTTTGTTCAAGGTTTCTTGAATGGTATTTTCCAATTAACATACAGGTCAATAAGACAAAAGCGTACAGCAGTATGTTAGCCCTCCCAGCCCCCAAAGTTCCCGCTCCAAAAGAGCCACAACCCTGGTATCTTGTTGTTTACCTCAGCTCATTTTTTATCGCATAGGTTTTTTAAAGTTTTTTTTTAAAGTCAGATCAGGCTGAAACCTCGACACAAATGTATGCGTCACCGATATGACATAGATGACTGACGTCACATGCTGGCCACAGAAAGACCGAGATATGAAACCACGATGTTCCCATGTGGATGATCCGATTTTTAATTTTCTCTAACTTCTCTGCCTTAAAAAAATTAAACTTGATTACAGTCCGTTAAAGTCAAGTTTAATGAATAGGGTTTTTTTTAACCAGAGTGCCAGGGCAGCAGACCCAGCTGGAGGTCTGGAACTTGGGGGCTGAGGCTCGGAGCAGAGCCCAGAGCCAAACGTCACAGGGTTGGTGAAGGGAGGGCTGTGTGTGTGTGTGTGTGTGTGTGTGTGTGTGTGTGTGTGTGTGTGTGTGTGTGTGTGTGTGTGTGTGTGTGTGTGTGTGTGTGTGTGTGTGTGTGTGTGTGTGTGTGGTGGGGGGGGCGACGACTCCTGACCACAGCGCAGACACCCGTCTCTCTCTTCGGCTCCATGTTAGGCTCGTAGAGGGTCTGCTCAGGGTGGAGCCAGGAGAAGCTGGGAGCAATTACTGCGCTCTGCATCCATTTAACCCTGCCACCTTTAAACAGCTCCGTTTACCCATTAGAAAAGTAGCGCATGTTATTATTGTTATTTTATTCTCAAAGCCTCTTCTCTTAGTGTCAGTCTTGCAGGGGACAGCCGCTGCCCTTCCTGTCCTGAACCCCAAACATTCTGATCTCAATAACACAGCAGCCGATCCCAGCAAAATCCTCGGGGCTAATTCAAGTGTGCTGTGAGAGTGTACAAATGTGATTTCGCCGCGTAATCGGCTGAGGAAACCCTCACACAGCCCGGCTCAAAGTGCTGCTATATCAAACCGAGATAACTTGCGATAAGATTATATGTTAATGTGGTCCTCTTATGACCTGTACCTGTGATAGTCAACCAAGAAAATATGTGGGGTAGACCAAGCTATCAGTGAGGGGAGTTCTAGCTACACGCTAATGCAAGTCTGTTTGTGGCTTTCCTTGGGCTTTGAAAAACAAGGCAAACACCTTACCCAACTCCAAACATAAAACACTCACGGCTCACGCACACATTTAAGTCATAATAGGTGTTGCCCCAGCACATCTGCAGCTGCACGTACAACACGGCCAGTACAATTGCACAGTAAACAAAGATATTAACACAGCTTTTTTCTTTTCTTTTTTACCTACAGGGAGCATTTGCTTTGCAGCGTTTTGATGTTCATGACCAGGAGTGCGCTCCACGGAAACCACACTGACAAAAGTTCATCTTTCTACCTCCCTGCAGGCCATCTCATTGGAGGAACATCAAAGGCAGAGCTTTCACATCTGACAACACATGCAGACATCGTTTTGATGGAACACACAAAGCAAACAATTACACACACTTGTCTGTTTGAGCAAAGAGCTACCTCTTCAGCTGCGCTGCTTATCATAAATGATTGTTTTCCATGCACCGGTTAAAGCTAAGCCCAGTGGCACATTCCAAACACAGTAAAATCCTCAAGTGTTCATTTTCACTTTGAGAATGTAAGAATTGACCCAAATGAGGATTTTACTGTGTCATTGACCAAACAAATAGAACAAATGCTGATTCTATTACAGCTATAAAATTGTCGCTCCACACACAGATGTAGAACAAAATGACATTAGCACGGCCCTTAAATAGCTGTGTTAAAACGACAGGACACGGGTAAAGCCGTGGGTAAAAGAACGACTACACCCCCTCACACCAGAGGGCGAGTAGAGCTAATTACAACTAAGTACACAGAAAAAAAGGAGGAGGGGGGGGGGGGGGGGCGGGGGGGTTGAAAGTTTTCAATGGCAATCCTTGATGATCATCCAGTAATGCTTTTAAAGGCAGCATGAAAAGAAGGAGGGAGGGATGAGGGCAGAGAGAGAAAGAGGAGAAAAAGAGCTGCCTCGGGGTAAACAGGGCTCCACGGCCTTGGAGTGAGATGAATGGGAGGCCGAGTGTCAGGGACAGGCAGACAAACAACAGCTCTCCCACTCGACGGCTAACATCCACCCCGCCGTGCTGCAGGCCCACCTCCATTACACTTCATCTCCCCTTAATCCAGGGAGGAGAGCACACATGAACTCATTCCTCCAAAACTTTTTTTTCACTGCAAAGAGAGGAAGAGAGAGAGAGAGAGACTCGGAGAGAGAGAGAAAGGAAGGGAGAGAGAGGGAGAAACCACTGTTTCCAGTCCCTTTAAGCAGCCTGGGGGCCGAGGGGGGCTAGCGGCGAGGGGTGTGTGGGGTGGTGCGGGGAGGGGGGGGGGTGCGGCGGTCTCTCATCCTGTGCCAAGGATTAGATTTCTCCCCAGCTATTAGACTCTACCACTGAACTGATAGTCGGGGGGGGGGGGGGGGGGTCAGTGTATCTAGTAGGCCGACTCAACGTATGCGAGAATAAACACACAGGTACATGTGCATTTGTAACTGAGATATATGCTTGTATGTACAGTGTACATATATAGTATACAGTACTGTATAAACAGTATAGTGTGTGTGTGTGTGTGTGTGTGTGTGTGTGTGTGTGTGTGTGTGTGTGTGTGTGTGTGTGTGTGTGTGTGTGTGTGTGTGTGTGTGTGTGTGTGTGTGTGTGTGTGTGGCGATTTAGGTCAAACTTCCATCCTTTCACACCAAACTCGTCCTCCCCTTTTATGCTTGGTCAAATTAAACTTTCTTTGACAAAACAAAACAACAAAGTGACAACCCCCCACCCCTGTCAACCCCCCTTGCGCGTCAGAGTATGGTATGGCTCCGATTCTGTAGACAACGGTTCCTACGGGCCGGTGTTACAACTCCCCAGCAGGCCACATTTAGGCTGGCGTCTGGGCTATCTCTGCCATCAAAGTCGGCTTTATCAGACAGACATGCTAACTGGAGCTGCTCCTTTATATCTATGGATTTTTCTTCCTGAGGTCTGGCCTTTCTCTGCTCAGAGGGAGAGAGACAGACCGAGAGAGAGAGAGAGAGAGAGAGAGAGAGAGAGGGGGGGGGGCAGAGGGTTGCGGAGAGAGAGAGAGAGAGAGAGAGAGAGAGAGAGAGAGAGAGAGAGAGAGAGAGAGAGAGAGAGAGAGAGAGAGAGAGAGAGAGAGAGAGAGAGAGAGAGAGAGAGAGAGAGAGAGAGAGAGAGAGAGAGAGAGAGAGAGAGAGAAAGTACAACAGTGGGGGAGCATGAGGCCAGAGAAACTGAATCCAGCCACCAAGCCTAGCTGGTCACAATGGGAATGCTTTACATTGTCATCCACTTCCTCCCTGCTCTCCCTCTGGTTCTGTTTTCGGGACGTCTCCTTGAGGGAGGAAAAGTGCTGTACCCTTGATAGCAGATAACTAACACAATCCATAAATTAAATCAATAAACAAGAGAGGGTGTAAAAAGCACAGGAAGCTACAGGGGCTAATATGGAGGCGACGTCTGGGCTCGTAGAGTACGATTTTGAGGGAGAGCAGCTCTCCTTTTTCACGGAGGGAGAGGAATGCGCTGCCCCCTGTTTCCTCCGAGTTTCCTCCTGAAAGCTCTGCAACGTGCCGTCAGAGACACATGAGCAAGAGCGGACAGGAACACATTGGAGGGACTACTAGGTTCATGGAGATGCTAGCTAGGCTCATGAGAGGATACAAGCGCTGATAACAGGGCACCCATGGTGACTCCAACCGGTTTATGCATTCACCATGTATCCGCACTGTCCAAGACTCGGATCTGAATGAATCGCTGCTGTCCCCTAACTTTTCTCCAAATCTAACAAAGCAAAAACACCTTTATAAAGGCATGGGTAAAAGCACCACCTGTACCTTTTGGAAACGTTCAAAAACGTCATTTACGTATACAGGCAGTAGTGAAGGTCAGTGACGTCTCAGACAACAAGGAGGGGAGTACCAAAAACACAACACTTCCATGAACATCCTGCTGGGTGGCTGTGCCCTTTCACCTCCCTGCACAGCCTGTGTGTGCGTCTGTGTGTGTGTGTGTGTGTGTGTGTGTGTGTGTGTGGTGTGTGTGTTGTGTGTGTGTGTGTGTGTGTGTGTGTGTGTGTGTGTGTGTGTGTGTGTGTGTGTTTGTGTGTACGTGTCTGTGTCTGTGTGATGGAGGTCAAAGCCAAGTGGGCTGGAACAGTGTTTCCAAACAATGGTTCTGGATAAATTTTTGGGCCATGCAACTATTTGTATGCGTTGTGAGTAAATATCCTATATTTAAAATATATACATAATTTCACCCCCCCCCCCCCCCAAAAAAAAAATACACGAAATAGATCTACATAGAAGAAATAGCTACATGCTCACAACGCATGAGTGTAGATCAGCTATTTTCACTACTTTAGAAATAGGACAATGTAGTTTTGTACGTTTGGGTGCAGAGGAGACAACAAAATGATCTTTTGGGTCTCAGCTGAAAAGGTTTGGGAACCCCTGGGTTGGAACATTTCAGTAGAGGAGACCCCGCACATTCCAGAGGGCCCCGCCCCCCGCGTCCCCTCCACCTCTCCTCTCACTGTGCCTCCTAACTTCCTACTCTGGTTAGGACTGGAGGGGGGAGGTGCGTCAAGAAGGTTTGCTTTCTTCCTTGTCCTTTAAACTCGAGGAGGTCCGGTCATGGCACATAATTCAACTGTTTTCCTTTTCCCTAATGTTTGACAGTTTCCTAAGAGCGCTGCTTGGTCGAAAACTCACACACAACGCTTACACATAAAGCCAGGAGTGGCAGCGAAAACTTTACTGTGTGTGAAAATAAAAAAGCTCCACAGTCATTTAAAGCTATATTAACAGGTATTCCATTGTTTGATTCACACTTTTCCACCAATGTCCACCGGGCAGAATTTGGCACGTTTGTCCCTTTACACTGAGGGGAAGAAGCCAACTTCTGGCTGTTGTACATACGCGTACTAGGGCTACGTCGAGGGGCTGGGTTTCAAATGAACAATAACAAGGAACTCTATTATTACGAGTTATATTAGTCGGACTAATTTAAGGCGAAAGGCAGGTATTTGGTTACCACCGGGGCCGGGAGGTGGAGCAGCAATGATGGACACAGTCGCCGTTCAAACAATGGCTTCCTATTGATCGGCCCAGTGGATCAGAGTCTGTGAGCAGAATGTGTTCTGTCAGGATAATGTGGCACCAGAGTTTCTGTTTCAATCACAACACTTGCCGGGCTGTAACCCACACTGCTCCGCCACGGGCACCCAGACACCAGCGCCCCAAACAAAGACAACCATCCACCCCCCCCCACATCCCATTCCACCCCCCTAAGCTCTGACAAGTTGGCCCGTTCACAACAAGCAAGACGTTCATTAAAAATGCAGGAGTGAACATTTCCAATAATTCATAGAGTCCTTCCCTGTCAACATCTGCAAAGGATCTTGAAGCTAAAGGGAATGGCAGGATTTCATTAAGTAAATTACGTGCTGGCAGTCGCTGAGAGGGGAAGAGGGGGAAGCTGCAGCCAGGCCTCTAATCTAAACCGTACCCTGAAATGCGACAGCCTGACTGCACGTACCAAGCTGCACAGCCAAGACCTTAGAAATGCACACAAATACAAGATAAGTAAAACACACATGACAAAAGTAAATATCGTCTTCCCCGGGGAACACAATCAATGAGACTTTTTGCATGAGCATGTTTACAAACTCGCAACTACTTGTTCCCGGAGTTGAGTTTGTACATTCTGCAGGGCACAATAACATACCATTTGCATACACACACATACCAGCTACCAAATGTCTTGTGTGTGTGGTACCTGGGCGAACCAGTGAGCTAAACCATTGAGGAAGATGCATGAAGCAAGCATAGACACCCGGGGATATTTCTCCAGAGCAAGCATCTTGGGGAAAACACAAGACAAGCTGACTATTGTTCTTAATTGTCAAAAGTCAAAATAATGGTGAAGGGTTTAAGGTCAAATCTGAAAAGCCTGTCAGCTCCCTGGCACCAGATCAAAGACTGCAACTTATGTCTACTATGCTTGGCTCCGTGTTAGGACAAGGGAGTGGAATGAAGCGATCTCCAGTAGATCAAATTCAAGATAGTGAAAGATGAATCAGAAATCATGTTTCTCTGTCTGGGTTAAACTTGATACAGAATAGAGATTTCACTCTTACCAAAAAAGGTTCTATATCGAACTGAAACGGATAAAAACACAAAACATGGTTCCATTTAGACAATTTTCAGGGTTCCTATATGAAGCAAAGCATTCAATAAAACCTTTTTAGGTGAGCATGTAACCTAGTTGATGGGGAAATTGAGACACAACTAGGAGCTTCCATCCATCCACCATGAGGGCCTGTCCCTTGCCTTTGGCTGCAAAGGACTTGTGTGGAGATGTCGAATGACACGGGGCCTCTACAGTTAATCCACACACAGCATTCTAGAGGCTCAAAGAATGCGCTGGCTATTCTGAGTTTTAAAAATACTGACAGCCATAGGTTCAGGCACAACTGTCAATGCTCCTCTGGGGAGGAAGGGAAAAAACATTCTTACATCTATTTTAGCCAGCAATCAGACCACAGGCCTAAATCATGGCTGGCCTCGGCCAGTCTCTGGATTTATAATTGTGGGTGAACCGGTCAGAAAATAAAAACAGCATCCACAACTGGCACCTCTTCCGCTGCCCTGCCCCTCCTCCCCAGGCGATGCAAGCCTAGCACATTTACAGTGGCCAGCTCAAATGGAGTATTGTTCCCTCTAGCAGCCTTGAGAGTAGGCGCGCTAAAACACTAAACTAACAGTTGGACATTCCATACATTTTTAATGGCATTGCGCGCTCTTTATTTGTTGCTGTAACCCCGTGCCCCCAAGCTGAATGAATGGCGCTATTGGTGTAGGGCCTGTGCTGTGCTATGGTGAGAAGGGGAGAGAGAGAGAGGGAGAGAGAGAGAGAGAGAGAGAGATAGTTGCCTCCTAGAGCACATGACAAGATTAGCTCACTTTGTTTGCTAAGGTATAATATGAGATGAGAATGATAGCCAAACTTCTTGTTATTTCTACTAACTTTGTAGCTCTATTAGCGAGTGTGTCTCCAGTCTTAAAAAACACTGCACACCTTATCCTAGGTGAGTTCAGTACACTGTGCAGTGATTTTTCTCAGGCACTGTACTGTAAGCACTGGCTCATAGCCTGCACGATGCTGTAGATAAATCTTTATCTGTGAGCCCTTCAGATGTTAGCCAAATAGCCAGCAGTACTGGCACCACATTGGGTTGCCAAGAGGAGATAGATAAATACTCAACACAGCGGGCTGGTTTCTGTTGACATGTAAGGGGTTTCAGTGCTCTCCCAAGACTGCTTTAGATTAGCACGGCTCTCACTCCGCAGGTAGAGGTCACATTACCTCACCAGTCGTAAGCACTAGTGTTGTCGGGACAGACACATCAAATAACATAAGACTGAACAAAGTAGAAAGAGGAAAACAGCACAACATGCTTGCTGACACCAACTATCCTTCTCCTTAATCCTCGTCGCAAATCTGAGATGACGAAAAGGCTTGATGGTTGTGCTAGGGACTAGATCGTGTTTCCACTGCATGAAAACTCCCTGCCCACACTAAGGAGATAGTACAACAATGATCAAACCAAACCTTCCTCTAAATGCCTCACATCTTGAAGTCCTTATGAAACTCAAACAAGCTGGAGAGAAAACAAAAGATCCTAATCTAATAGCCACAAGAGCTCATTGCAACTCCACAGAGGAGCCAATCTGCATTACAGTGACTGTACACATGCAACAATCACAGGCACATTCAAGTGCACGCACACACAGACAAAAACACAGACATGCAGGACACACTAAGGCCTATTAGTCCACACGTACATTGGTAACAGGCATTGTCCTCCTTTGTTAAAAACAAAACAAAAACTGCCATCTACACAAGCACTGTTATAAAAAAATCTCAGAAATGCAGCTGTCATCGCAAGACTGACAATTGACAGCCAGTGTCAACACCTGACAGTCTCGCAATGACAGCCCATACTACCCAGTCAACAACTTACTCTGTGCTCTTTAGATTAAAATATAGTTTGCACACTGAAAAACAAGTGATCAGAACACAATATGTCTTCTTTTATTTACCTGAACCAATTATTTGACAAAGATTAATTCAAAGTTAGTGTTTATTCTTACGCTTGTCCACCCGGCTCTTGTTGACTTCAATGTATTCCATCACTCTACCAGCTTCAGTTTGCCAGCCTCCCATTGCCTAGAACGTGATGCATCTGACCTTCTTTTACATAGCCTTGTTACTGTTTAATTACCAGTACAGAACTGGCGACATTGGCAGCAGTGTCTGTGTTGTCGAACTGTTGGATTATGTTAGCAGTGACCTCCATATCACATTCTGACACCTCTGTTCCTCAATATGGTTCAATAGTAACTGTACATTAATGTAAAAAGTCCTATTCACTATCACTATTTTGTGTACATCCAGCATTGCATTTAAACAAAGGAATTGACAGCTGACATAACCACAAGCAAAAAAAACTCCAGCACACACTATGACATGGCAGCCAAACAGGACATTCACACACACACACACACACACACACACACACACACACACACACACACACACACACACACACACACACACACACACACACACACACACACACACACACACACACACACACACACACACACACACACACACACACACACACACACACACACACATTAGTTCACCATCTCGGTCGTGCAGATCATGCAGGTCAATAATGAAGATCCTTCCAGTTGCTAGTGTAACTGACCCCTGACACAAAAGCTGAATTTGTGACGCATCGCACTCGAACAATGCTGAGAATGGGAAAACAAAAAAATGTCCTTATCGTTTTCATCGATAGCGCTCTCATTTTTCTGCGTGTGTGCGTGCTGCATTACGTAAGGGGAAACGGAAGCACAGACTCCCAGGACAGGAAGAGATACTTGAGGAGAGGGCTCTCTGGGTACAGACCCACGCTGCTACAGAGGGACCGTAGCACAAGGCCATTCAGGATGTACAGCTCTGTACCCCTCCGCCCCCAAGGCCTGAGCTGGACACCGCAAAACTGGACATGACAAACGGGCTATAGGAGAGCACCCTTTCCCATCCCCCCCCAGAGACCACTGGCCTTCTCTTCAACATTCCTCAGCCTCCCCCCGCACCGTCAAAGGGGCAATTCACCGCCCTGTGCTGCTACAAAACCCAGGCAGCTTTTTAAAACAGGATGTTTGTCTGACGCCTCCTTCCCCTCAAATAAACAATCCGCAAAACCTGATTTCTGGAGGCAGGGTGGAAGTACTCGAGTCACATTATTTCCACATCCCGTATCCTGGTGCATTGGGGCTCCTGAGGGAGTGTGGGCGGCCAGGCGCTGGGCAAGGCTCAGGGCTTGCGGTGGAAACCTGAGGCGGCGTGCCAAGCAGCTAGGGGGGAGACGGACCTGGGCCACGACGTGCTGGGGTCTGGCCTGGAGGAGGGGTGACACCACCCTGACAGGCTTGGGGGGGGGGGGGGGGCACACATCGATGATACAGTTGTCATTCCATCAGAACCGGCTGTCTCTGTTTAAGCAGTGCAGTTAGAGCACTTTTGCATCAATAGACCAAGATGGGTCTATTAATGGGTTTCTGTAGAACAGGCAAGAGGTGTATGTATTATACACACGTCATTGTGAAGTACAGGTCATCCAAAAGCGGATAGAGGAGTCAGACTCCGTACTGATGCAGGAGGATGCTATAGTCAATGTATTCCATTGCATATGATGTTTACTGTGCTGTATGTACACAGCACTCACCATAAATTAAAATTCAGTTGGCTGTGGATTTGGGCGTGTTGTAAATGAGGTCACCTACATTATGTCACCCCGGCATCCCACTTTAGCTTAGCAGGGACAAAATAAAACCAGGCGCAAAGCCCCGTCCATAAAGAACCCAGGAACACAGCACTGAATTTAGGGTAGATGATCTAACACAGAAAAACACATTAAGTGGGGCTGAGGGCAAATTGGAGGTGCAATCTAGAAGATGTTGTCTTTTCAGATGTCTAGATATGCTATTTAATTGGTTCCTCACCGCAGTGGAATCACATGCCTTCAAAGCCAGCTCAACATTTATGGGTCCAATCTAATCCGCTCTAATCAAGAGCAACATCACATGCCTTGATTACACTGTCTAATTATTCCATGCATTTTCACTGTCTCCAGCTGACGTAGACACGCACGCACGCACGCACACCCACACACATACAGGGAAATGGGCTGATGTCTAGTGCAGGCTCCACCCTGACGTAGACAGCCAGGCACGCTATGATTAGAGTCGCCTGGATGCTTCTCGCAGTTTTAGTTGCATGCAACTAAAACTTTGTTCATGTGCGTATGTCTTTGTTTGTGTGCTAGTGTCTCCTACATCTACATAGTATACTGTTCATGCAGACATGAAAGGAAAACAATAAGAAAATAATTCTTCATCACAGGAAAGAAAAGATTCAGGACAGGGTCTGTGTCTTCTTGGTTGAAGACTCCTGGCAGCTGTACACTTACATTTCCCTGAGTGATAGGTTCCTGAAGTCACAGAAGGCCCTTCCCATCTATCTATGCTAACTACCCCATTCTGCCTGGAAGAACCAGTCAATACCAGAGTGGACCTGACACTCTGTCTGCCAGTGAGACCTCCAGAGAGACTGCGGTGTCCTTACTTCAACAGACAGGCAGGCAGGCAGACAAAGCAAGGTATCATTACTCTTTGGGAGCGCCGGCTACAAGCCGGTGCCCTCTCCTCCTCCTCCTCCTCCTCCACCTCCCCTGCCGCGAGGGCGACAGCACTATGTGTTCTCCTTGTCTGGCAACCTTCAATTTTTCCATTGCTTCCCATCCAATTTTCCTACTTTCTCATGGATGGCGAGGAAAATACGGGGATAAACAAGGACAGCAACTCTGTATGTCACCAGGTCTAGTCCCCAAGGCTGTTGGGACCAACCTGAAAAGCCAGAGTCCAAAGCTGCCCGTCTCACACATAACGGCAATTTACTCCAGGCAAAATCGGGCCCCCCCCCCATCCCCTTACTCCGATGGTCTCAACTCACACCAGAGTGAGTGTGTGCACACAGTGTTGTGCTGACAAATTCCTTTGGGTTGATTAAGGTTGCACTTCCTCTGATGAGTGAAGAATGTGGGCACAGCGGAGCCAGGATCTGACAGCCCGGGCTAAACTGGGCGCACAGGAAGACCGGCACCAGACCTCAGTGTACACATAGTTAGCATGGCTGCTCCTCAGCAGAATAACATGGTTCCCACTGAAAAGCGCTGTGTCTCTTTACCCCTGTGACGAATATCACGGAAAATGACTGTCATCAAACGCTGCGTGCCGACTGAAGTCTGAAATCGGGGCGACATTAAAATGCCTCAAAGGCTCCCGGCTTGGACACACCTCTTTAAGAAGGGGACAACAGCAATGCCTGAACAGCATTACGTTAATGAACTACCGACAAACATAAAGAGCCCCTACAGTCAGAGACAATGTGATTGACATAATAAAGTCAACGTGCGCTGGAGGTGGTGGTGGGGGGCGGGGGGTGCAGTCATTCAGGAAGCAATGAGACCTGCTTCAAAGGCTTTTATTCTGATGTCCACACGACCAGACCCAGGCACTGAGGAAACAGGTGTGCAGGCAGACACAGAGGTTCAGCATAGGACTGGCACGCGCACACACACACACACACACACACACACACACACACACACACACACACACACACACACACACACACACACACACACACACACACACACACACACACACACACACACACACACACACACACACACACACACACACACACACACACACCCCCCCCCCCCCCCCCCCCAGGGGGCCCTGCTCGCGATGTACGCAGACATCAAAGTGCCCAAGCTGGGGCTCTCTTTCTTTTGTGATGCTGCCGTACTTAAATAAAACACCGGGAGTATTCTAAATATGCATGTTGAAGAATACCATACCGCCATATAACATAAGAGGCATGAGTCCTACACACAGCTTTTAATAGAATAACCTGACATGCACAACAGGGCTTAGGTAATAACATGACACTTACATACCTATGTATATATACTATAGTAAAGAGATGTAATGTACCAGGACAGTTAGAGGACTATTTAAAGCAGATCCACTCACATTCAGCTTTTCACATAAATATCTACATCTACCACTATATCTAATCTGTGGGGCATATGCAATTATGAATAAGGATCCTTCTTGCAGACCCAGGTTTGATTCTCACCTGAGGCACTGCATGTCATCCCCCCTCTTTCTCCTGCCTTTCCTGTCTCCCTGTCCTATCTGAATATAAAGCGTGTGCGTATATATATAAAAATGACACCAAATAATCTAATGCAGAGAGAGGAGACTGAAATAAAGTTGGAATATAAGAGGCGGAACAGGCTTATCTACCAAACCAACCAGTTCCCATCCATTTTCTCTGCTATTGTTCCACAGAGGAGAAGGTTTAGAGTGGGTATTTCTGTAGCCTGGGGCTGCAAACTGCAGTTGTGTATTTGGCTAACAATCCCCCCACCCCCCAACACACACGTACGCACAAACATGCATGCACACACACATACGTTTGTATTGCTATAGTTCTGAGGACATCAACATTGTAAGATGGCGATTTTATAAATGCCATTTTTACAATTTTAACCCCCAACCGAAAACGAAAAATTGCCCATCTACAAGCTCACAACGCATTTCAGTACGATTTTGAGCTTGTAGATCAGCGACTCCCAAAGTATGTTTTAAACATAAAAACAAAAACTATTCTTGGGAGGACCAGGAAAATTGTCTATTTCTCGAATTCTATTATATACTTGTGGGGACATTTAGTCCTCACAAGTATAGTAATACAAGTACACACACAACCCCCCCCCCCCCCCCCACACACACACACACACACTTGTTCCTGTATGAAGGTGGAATTAATGCACACACAATACATACAGCTCTGCAGTGTTCATTCAAATCTGAGCCTGGTACAATTCCCTTACAGGTCCATTTTACACACTCAGTGTAAATATTTGACACCATCAGTAGTGGATCCTTGCGGGTCCATCTTTTACACTCTGTGCAGACATTCTATCTGTGCAGTCAACACGGGAAAATGGGAAAGGGGATCCACAGGCGATGTCATCCCTGGGTCAGCAATAATTTCTAAATAGGATAATCTGTCCAATTGCATTATACAGTAGGCCTATATACTGCTGAACACAAACAGGCCATATCAGGAGGGGGCCCTCTGGCTCTAGTTCCTATGATTGCACACCACTAACTCAGCAGCAAAGTGCAGTGCTCACGTGCACAGAGTGTACAGTATATCATCGAGCAGTTGATGTTGTCTTGTTTCATTCATTATGTATGGTCTTTTGCTATCTGAAACACCCGTACCCAAGCACTAACACACTGTCAAAATACATAACGACATGATGACGGACAAACTGGCCTAAACGAATTTGCTCGCGCGGCACATAAAACCGATGCCCTTTATCGCACACCGGGTCAGCGTCAGCGTCCGCCAAGAGTCCAACGCCAGGGCCGCAAGAGTGCAAGCTGACCTGGGCCCCGTACGAACGGCAGCACAGTTGGAAGAAACCAAAGCCTAGCATGTCTAGATCTTCCCTGCTCACCACAGTCTCTGAGGAATTGTGGTGCGCGCTCCGACAAGCCCCTCATTTGTTGACTCAGGGAGTGTCGCCGGTCCATGCTGAGGTGGTGACAGCATGTGTACAGGGGAGGGGGGGGGGGGGCGCGGTGGTCGGGCGGTTAGTGAGGATGGCAGGGCGGACCAAATACGCAACTGCCAGGTAGCCATGTCAACTGCTCAGTGTCCAGGTCGCTGAGCCACAGCAGACCCACAGCACAGGAAATGCAGTTTCTGCAACCCACTGCCAGCCCCCCCCCCCCAAAACCCCAAAAGATTGGATCCCGCTGAATTCCCTGGTCCGAATGAACCTGATACTGTTTCAGTACCGTGCTCCCAGTTTGAAAAGGGTGAGTGGGTGGGTGGGTGGGGTGGGGGGGTTATGTTGACTCTGTGCCATGAGAAGGGAGTGTTTCATTTCAAATCAGAGGACAGGACTGTTTCTGCTCGCTTCCTTTGGTGTGGCCCCATTCACAGGAGCAACTTTACTTCCCAGAGCCCACCCCCTCCCTACAGCCCACTTACAGCCAAGCTAGATAGAGCTGTGTGTGTGTGCGCACGTGTGTGTGTGTGTGCACGCACGCACGCACGCACGCACGCCAATGTATGTGTGTGAGTATGTGTGCGTGTGTGTGAGTATGTGTGCGTGTGTGTGTGTGTGTGTGTGTGTGTGTGTGTGTGTGTGTGTGTGTGTGTGTGTGTGTGTGTGTGTGTGTGTGTGTGTGTGTGTGTGTGTGTGTGTGTGTGTGTGTGTGTGTTTTTGAGTGAGCTTGGATCTTATTACAGTTTGATCCCACTCAAATATTTCTGAAAGAAAAACAGAGGAGGGGAGGCCGGCTCTGTGGCCAGTGCACACGCCCCGTTGAACCTCTGCAACGCTCACAATGAAACCTTTATCTCAGCAGCTTGCACTGCTCCTAATGGCCTTTAATGAGCAGGAATAAAGCACAACATTAAAATGAAATTACCTTGCTAAGTTTGCACATTCATCCCACCAACACTCAACAGCTCCACACACACACACACACACACACACACACACACACACACACACTACATAGCTACAGAAAATGCTTTGAGAAAGGCACAACTTTAAGAACAAGTTGTGCTTTCTTCAACCCCTCCACAGACCCGGTTTAACCATTTCAAAGCCAAACGGGGGTGATGCAACAGTCAAAAACGTTCAGTTAATTTATTACCCGCTAAATCTAAATATGTGTGATATGTGCCGACTGGGTGAGCCAAAGGAGAACTCTGATAAGAATATGATTCATAGAAGCCATTATTCAGGCTTAAGGCTGTACGCACGCAAATGCACGCACACACCAAGTCAAACACACACAGGCGCACACATGTGTATGCAGACACACACACACGCAAACACACACACACACACACACACACACACACACACACACACACATAAACCCACATCCAGACAAAAAAACACACCAAAAGCATATTTTGTTTGAACAGGGAACACATTCTGTCTAAAGTCATTATCTCTAACACAAAGCAGTCCTGGGTAAAGCAGAGGATGTTGTTTCATGACTCAAACCCTCGGAGGCAAACGCCTTGATTCAAGTACCAAATATTTTTTCATTATACGGTTAAATGGGTTAAGTTTAAGGTTACGATTTAACCACTTAAGCCCTATATACTTCGTTGTATGACAAATACAACACGTACCATCTCGACGTGTTGTGAGCTTGTAGATCTGCTATTTTTGCCTTTTTTTATGTTTTGAAATTTGTCGCCTATAATGACGTGCTCAAAATAGGGACTCAAGGTCGAAAGTGGTTAAGTTCATCAAGATTTTTTTGTATACTTTTTTGTATCTCTGAGTTGCACCTATCTTGCAGAGTATGGTGCTACCGTAGATAATTCATGGTTTGTACATGGCCTCAAGCTAGTGGAGGTGCTGCCCTACCAGCACCACTCTTTTGTCTCTCAAACAGCTGTGTCCTTCCACAACCAAAGTCGTGAAACAAACGGCAAGGTTTGCTCTATACTATAGAGTCTATAGGACCAGAATGGAAACAAGTCCCCAGGACTTTTTTTGTGTTATCCTTTTAGCCTTAATGTCTGACTGTACCACGTGCTGTTTACATTTCTGACTAATAAAGTATTCAATCAATCTTCGACACAAATGGTGAATGAGTAACACATCACATGGCCCTTCATAACAAAAACGTCAATGCTGATGAGGACAGTAACTCAAGGTTGAGAACAGGCAGAGGCACTACGCTTACCTGAGAATTCCCCCGGCGTTATGTTTGGTGAGCTTGCCGCCTCCATTTCAGTGTAAGACAATGTGGAGTCTGACAGATCTGCAGAGAATAACAGAGAATTCAGATTCCTATCCCCTGTCTACAATAGACCACCTTTTTCTGTTCGCCCCATTTATCAGTTAATGAGATGAACTCACAGAATTCTACAAAAACATTAAAATAAATTCGACATCATTCAGAGAGAACAAAATATTTGCACAACCGAAGAAAATCTAATAATTATTTTTGAATAATTTGATTTAAGCGATCAAATAAATAAATAAAATAAATATGTATGCTTCCTTTTGTGAATTCTACATTGTATTTTATTTGCTACGAGCACCTTCTTCTCCCTAAAATACACTTTGTCCTAGCAAAAGCGGATTGCGGTACAGCGGCACTTGCAGCAGCATTACACCTGGCGAAACCCCCTCATCACCTCCCAGAAACCGCAGCTAGACTCAGGCTTGTGGCCCCCAGCTTAGCAGCCAGGCACCAGAGCCCCAACAGCCTCACACCACAGACGTCCCACACTGGCTCCGACTGGCATGCTTGCTGACATTATGCCACATACTAGCTTGGCCTAAGTCTCAGCTCAAAGCTACTGCGCAAATTCCCAGTCACTGTGCCTAATTACAGCCATTAAAATTCTTCACGTTGTTTTATTCCTGCTTCTTCCCCCTCACACTCCCTCTCTATGCTGAAGGACTCAACTATTCAGTGTGGTTTATTATACAACTTTGGTTCAAAATAGCTGTCATTATGAATAATTAATGAACAACGATTAATTGCACCACTGTAGTTGATTATTCCTTAGCATTCATCAAAATACTCCAATACTTCTTCTTTTTTTTAATGGTAAAACCTATGCATATGGGGTGTGTTGTGTTCCAGTTCCATCTTTTGTTTATTACTCACCCAGTGGCTTGTGTTCTTCGTTAGGGGAGAGCCTTGAATAAGGGGGTGGAGGTGACTCTGAAACACAGAACAGTTGTTTCAATAAATTGGTAAAGAACACAATTATCTCCTTTTTTTTTAACAGAGAAGAAAAAACATATACCTAATGTAGAAAGCAAAAATTCCTCATGACATACCCTAGTATTTACCTCATTCAAGCTTGAATGAAAATTTTTTTATCAAGGTTTTTTCTTTTTTTAATCACACAATTAATGAAGCAATGCTTTGATGTTTAGAGTTAAATAAGGACACAGATAGGAACTGTAATTAAATGGAAACATCAAGGCCTGTTGATGCGTCTCCTCAAACAAAGGCTTTAATGTTCGGTTGCTGATAAAGCAGAGCTATTAAGACATTTTAATTGTATTTTGGTGGCACATACGTTTTCCCACATCTAAATACCACTCTTTCTAGTACATGATAATAATACTGAATTCATCAAACATTCATTAGATAATGTTGGATATTGACTGGTAACATTTTAGCAATAGTTAAAGTTAATAGTTTAACAGTCAAACAGTTAACTGTTTGACAAGGTGAGAGAGCCATATCATGTTTCAGTAATGGGTTCGAGTACAGACATCTATTAAGTTTAGAATAAGCAATAATATTATTATTACTACAAAATTAAATTTATTTTTGTTGGGCTAAATGATCAAATGTAGGTAGGAGAAACATACTATTGTTACACCAAAGCACAACAAACTCTTTTGGACAAAGTTCAGTAAAACGTGGTAATGCTCAACTTTTTTTTATTTTTTTTAGAAATCTCTATTTATTTCAGAACAGGAGGGAAATTAAGAGAAGAAAAAACTTGCCCAAAGCCAAATGCACAAAAAGGGAAAGGAAAGGAAAAACTTTGTGAACACACTGTGACCTCGCCTACAGGGGAGAGGGGAAGGAGAAAAGCATAATAGCAGCGGGTCCTTTAAGAGTGGCGGCAGTAATTGCCAGGATCTGAACTCAGTCACTCAGATACACAGCTAGTCAGTCTGGCGCCAGTAGTATGCAAACTGTATATTATCACCACTCCTTCACCTAAAGCCGGATTTATACTTAGTTGCGTGCTGGTGTTGCGCACCAAAAATAGCTGATCTAGAAGCTCACAGCGCGTTGCAGCGTGACGCTTTGTGAGCTTGTAGAGCCGCTATTTTCGGTGCGCGACACCGAGCGCAACAAAGTATATCAAGCCCTTAAATAGCATGAGGGGACCTCCTTAGGACAAAAGGGCTTTTAAAGCGCAACTTGAAACTGATCTCATTTGAAAAGCATAATGCCTGACCAAATAAAAGGAAAAGGTTTTGGTCTATTTACATCCAAGTTCTTTTGCCCAACATTATAAACTTTGGTATTCTTTAGCAACTTTGGAAAAAATAAATATTTGTAGCCGTATCTTTCAATCGAATGAGTAAAGAAAATAGAAAAATGCATAATATTATGCAATTTTTTTTTCTTCAATCTAAACAATGCATTGTTTGGATTGTATGTTCTCCGAAGATGAAGACCCAGTGGAGCATGTTTTTCCAAATGGAACAATTAGTCATTTCTTACTTCCCCACTTACTAACAATGTCAAAACCAGTGACTATGGTTCTGATTTGAAGGCCCCTTTCTTGAATAGCATGAAAGAAATACCAGTTCTATTGGGACACGCATGAGCGCATGTGAGCTATGTCTACTACGAGCCCAAGTCCCAATAAGGGTTATGCGCCCCTCTCCCCCGCTCTTACAATTCATGTGCCTCTGGCTTTAGGTGAAACAACTTCCAACAATACTTCAGCCATGGAAATGTCTGTTTTGTCACTCCTCCTTATTCAAACTTCCAAAACTAAACTTTAACAATCAATAGTGACTAGTTAATAAGGATGAACAATCATGATGATGACGCCTGGAGGCTAAACACAGAGTTTGGTCCGGTGTGTTCTGTAGTTTCTCTTGAGTTACTTTAAATATGTGACAATCTGAAAGGGGTCTGAGCCTTTACTGCATGGTAATACTTCAATCTGTGTGTAAGGAAGGAGTATTTCTACTCTAAGCAGCAACTGAGAAGAGCACCTTTGTGGATGGGGCACAACTCAGAATTGTTAGCGCCCACATGTGGGAAATTGATGTGGCTTGGGCCCTCTTGTTTCACTGTGAGATGCTACCAGAACTGAACTGATCATAAGGCGTAGCTGCCATAAGTTGTAGACGTAGTTAGATAGATAGATGAATACTTCACTTTATTAATCCCATTTTTGCATTCAACTGCTCCAGATGAATGTATGGCAACTGAAGTATTTGAATGCAAGAATTTCCTGCAGGATTAAGAAAGTACACATCTATCTATCTATAACTACGGCTACAACCTTTTGCAGCTAGGCTTTATGATCAGCTCAGTTCTGGTAGGATCTCACAGTGAAACAAGAGGGCCCAAGCCACATCAATTTCCCACATGTGGGCGCTATCAATTCTGACATTGTTAGACTTATGACTTTGAAGTGCCTGTCACAGCCAGCTGGCTCTAGTAAATGTGGATGTTATGGAAAATCCATCTCTTGTGCCAGTGAGGAGACAGAAATACTGAGGCTTGCATCTTTACACACGATACCACACGTTGTCAGAGGGTCAGAGGGGTCGAGTGGCCCAATGTTCTAGGTTTGCCAAATCCTCCTGCCAAACTGTAGTCTTAATACAGGTCAGAGAGGTTGTGTCATAGATAGGTTTTCTTGTGGAAATATAGTTCAAGGCCTCCACCACAGCTGTAATTACTGTTTGTCTCTGACCTCTTGACTGTCATCTTTCATATGAAGTTATAGTCATGTTATATCTCGTGTTTTTCTACTTGGCACAATCTAACTGGCACTGACCCTCAAAAAAACACAGGCAAGCCGCCAACCCTGCCCCCAGATACCATTACACTGCACAGTTAGTAACTGTGCAGTGTAATGGTATCTGTCAGTATGCCATCACTGGCATATTCATTTACATTAGACATATTTTGGATGTTATTAAGGACAACTAGCATTAGGCAACCTAGAATGGCCAACATAAACTACTGTTGTAAAGCTCAAACACTTTCACTACATAGGCCTAGAACTCAAAAGCTGGTGTGACCGACTGTTATCTTCCAAGACTGAAATATCCATGATTATGATATGTGTATTTTGATGGTATTTTTGTCAAAATTACCTCCAGTGGTAATGATAATATAGTTTCCCGTTAGAAAACTCTTCTAGGAAGATAAATAATCCAACCTGCTTAGAACTAGCATCCCTACACATCCATGCTGTCTCAGATTTGCCCCAGCCCACAGCCATTCAGCAAATTAGGTATTTTAACTTGTAGTCTTCTGGTCATTGAATTATGTTTATGCAATTATGCTTAAGCCAGTGTCCAGTCTTCAGCCACTTGTCTGCATATATTACAATGACTTTCAAAGTTTACCATACTTTAAAGCTGCATTATTTAACTTTCCTCTTCTATCCCTGATTTGAAGCCAGTTTCCTGTGCAAGTGCTGACATCTTTACCATTGAGCTAATAGAGCCTGCCTGCTGGCTCAGGGGATAAATTGAATCTTGACCATCAGGTCAAAATTCGTGTCAGATCCTGTGTCTAGGTGAGACATGACCTTTGACACGATCGAAATGTCTCAATAGAAGAGCAAGGAGACAAAATACAACCCCCCCAATTGTATACGTTATATTGTAATAACATATTCTACCATACAGATTGGACTAAATTACATTTTATTCCTAGTATTTCCAGTTCCTCACCATGGTCATGGATGCATTTTAAAGAGAAAATACATTGGCTTACATTTTAGCCCAAGAATGACCCAAAAAGAGAAATTGCACTACAGGGATAATGAGAATAGAACTGCAAGGCACACACTGTTAGAGACAGACCTGAAGAAATAGAAGACATGGTTTTATGCATTTTGTGCCACACAGTAGGCCTATTTTGTGACCATTTTCTAAGCGACACAGATTAGACACGTTTAATAAGATGAGTGTAGGCTAGTCTGCAGTGTGCCAGAACAGTCAGCACTCAGCACCTATACTGCATGGGAGTAGTCTACTCCAATGGTTCTCAAAACTTTTACATTTCAAGGTCTCCCCTAAACTCTGACAGTGTACAAATGGAACCAAATGGACCCTGACGGGTCATTTGGTTCCATTTATACACTGTCAGAGTTACAGACTTTTAAGGGTTTGGATACCCCTAAAGAAACTCAGAGAGTCCCTGGAATCCACTTTGAGAAACACTGGTCTACACAGGCAGATGCCATTACCTGGGCCACAGAGTCGGCTGTAGTGATAGGGATTGCAGCATACTGTCGGACTGTCCGGGGACCCAAAGCTCACACACTCACAGAGCGGCTTGAGCTGGGCCGAGTGCTGCAGGTCGGACCACCTGTACAGCTTACAGACAAGCAGCTGTGGGGATGCCAAATGGCCGCCCAGCCTCAGCTCCGTCCGGGACACCACGACACAGTCGCTGGGCATCCCTCCCCTGGACTCCACCGCCTCCAGTAAGGTATCCAGCGTTTTCTCCTTGAGCCTCTTTAAAAGCGCATAGGTGGCCGACTTGAGTTCTTGCTCTAATACCGGTTCCTGCGCCTCGGGAGAACCGCTATCCCGTGGTGGTCCAAGGTTCCTCAGCACGAAATGACACGTCCCCGGTTCCCCCCTACCCTGAGCCGTTTCTGGACCCCGAATCTCGGAGTGGTGGTCCCGGTCTTTAAACAGACAGCAAGTCACGGTCCTGCATTCACTGTCGTGAATGGATCGGGGGCTCCCCTGGTCCTGGACGCACACCGCACCCCCATCGTCTTGGTCCGAAGTGACCCCCACCTCGGGACTCCGGGACGTACACACACCCCCTATGTCCCCTACAGGCGACCCGCTAGGGGTCATCGGTCTGAGCTCCGTTTTGGGAATTTTCTCTGGGTTGTGACCGAACAGATCGTCCCTGCACCCTTCGCTGCTTGTCTTGCCATTTCCATCTCCCCCCTCTTTATCTGGGATCAAACGACTTCTCCAGAGTCGCCGCACAAGACCCGAGCGTTTCGTCCTGAACATACGACAATTTGAAAATCTATATGGGGTTTTCTTTATTCTTCTTCTTGTTCAAATATCATCCGAGTACCTACTGAAGATACTTCTGTGGTCGTCGTGCAACATTAATGTCTGTTGAACGCCGTGCAGCGCATGCACAGCCTGCTGATGAGCATTGGCGACAAAACCCGCAACATTAGAGTCAATGCGATATTGTTGCATTTACAACGACAACGAATCCCCACAAGAAATGCAGCGCTGCATGATAATCAGATTGCATTCATTTAGCCTGTTGTATCATAAAAAAAACTAATACTTATAAGTATACTTGCAAGTAAACGCAAAGCTAATACTTTGCTATCCGGGATCGCTTCGGAATGAACTGTTTATATGTTTTCTACGAACGGATAACAACCGTAGCGTACATGATAACATAACATAATAAACTAAGCCATAAAATCCATACTAAACAGTAGCCCTTCGATTAAACAACAACGTGCTCAAATTAGACTCGTTGTCTTATAATATAGTTTATGGACTTTAAACAGCCTCAAATCTACTTCTAAAACCCGGCACGATTGCGAGCATGAATGAAGGTACGAAGCGATTTTTAATCCCAGTAAAAAAAATGCTCTAGAGTCCAGGATCCTTTGTCGTCTCCTATAAAGATCTCAGTTACGTTTCTTTTTACAATCCAAAAATATCCATGTGAGCTGAAAACAAGAGAAAAGAATCAATCCTAGAGTCTGAACAGCAGCTCCTGCTTCCCGACTCAGATCCACAGCAAACTGCAGCCCAGATCTCTTTCTTTCTCCGTTTCTCTCTCTTTTTCTTTTTTTCCTTTCGCTCTCTCTCTCTCTCACACACTCACACTCGCGCGCGCGCACACACACACACACACACACACACACACACACAGACACACGGACACACACACACACACACACACACACACACACACACACACACACACACACACACACACACACACACACACACACACACACACACACACACACACACACACACACACACACACACACACACACACACACACACATACACACACTAGGTTGCCAGGTTCTGTGAGAGAAATAAGCAACCAGGTCTAGGAAAACAAGCCCAAAAGAAGCAACTATAAAGGCCACATGAACACTTTAAACCTATATGCATCGGCTATTTGAAAATAGCAGATCTAAAATTATTACTATTTCCAAAAACTCTTGAATATTTTTGGGGAAACATTCTAACACAAATGCTCCCTGGCACAAAACATTTATGAAAATATTTGAGAACCACTGGTTTGAATAATAAATTAAAAAATTGGAAGCAAGCCTAAATAAGCAACTATAATTAATTCGTTTAGAAACAAGCCCAAAAAAACGCAACCCGCAACTTAACAATATTTACAAGCAACTTTACAGAAAAATAAGCCCAAAGTCGCTTATAATAAGCGGACATGGCACTCACACACGCGCGCGCGCACTCACACACACACACACACACACACACAAACACACACACACACAGTCTCACGCACACACACACAGTCTCACGCACGCACACGCACACACACACACACACACACACACACACACACACACACACACACACACACACACACACACACACACACACACACACACACACACACACACACACACACACACACACACACACACACACACACACACACACACACACACACACACACACACACACACACACACACACACACACACACACACACACACACACACACACACACACACACACGGGCCCCCGAGGAGAGCGATGGAGCCATTGGCTGACTCCCGTCATGTGCTAGTCTAGACACTTTGGCGGCTGTGAGGGAGCTGCACTGATTGTTGCGCAAACAAGGTTTCAAGTTCCTTAACTCTTAAAGGCGTAACATCCACTTCTCATTTATGAAATTAAGTTACTAAAACTTATTTACATCCATGCAGCCATGTATAATTTAAGGCTTTTGAACCATAAAAAACAAAGGGCAAAAGATTCTTTGTCCAAAGAAGTCAGCAGCTATAGCTTACTGTATGTGTTCAAACGAAATGTTCTTTTATATTTTGATATTAGCCACTTAAGCCCCATATGGGTAACCGGAGTACCTCAGGGCTCAATACAAGTATCTTTCTGTTATTGTGCAGAAAGCTTTCGCTGTTGCGTTGCGTTGTGAGCTTGTCAATCTGCTATTTTCAGCGAAAGCTTTCCCCACAATACCGATGGGGTTTAAGTGGTTAGTTAGACTAATGTTGAGATGCTGAAAAGTTTTTTGGATAACATTTTATATGACTCTATATTGTATATGGTAAAACACTTGTAAAAAAAAAACTTGAATTTCATGCAACATAATTCAAGTGTAATAATAGTATTATAGTATATTATTATTATTATTGTGCACTTTATGTTTTTGCCCCTGTGTGTCTGTGGCTAATCTGGCAAACCACTGGACCGGTCAGAACCACAATGCTTGGGCAAGCTGCCAGTAGGCCAAGGAAGTAGTCTACCTCCGTTTTTACATAATTTGTGTATATTTAAAAAAATCACACCCTGTGTGAAGTGGGCGGTGTCTTGCTAGCTAATCACAATACTGAATGGAGTCAACCAATCATGTACAAAAGATAAATACATTTATTGAAACACTCTTTATGATGGACGAAACCATAACTTGAAAAAAACAAATATTTGGTTTTTTTCAAGTTATGGTTGCTTATATAGGGCTATGCACATGTGTCATGTGACACTGGCAAATCACAGTCCTGAATAGACTGTGATTGGCCAATCACAGCGCAGGATAATTCTACTAATTTCCTGGGCCCAGATCACAGCGCAGGAGAATGTACATTTTTCCAAATCTCACTTATAGGGGCGGTTTCACCGCCCAAAAATTAATACAATAATGTTATTTATTATTATATGGAAGTCAGAGGTGGTTGGTGAAACCTTGCTCCAATATGGAGTCATACATCATAGATACGTCATAGATAACTGTCATAAGTGACGTCATAGATTGGTTATGGCTATTATTATTAGCAGTATAGTAGTATGGCTATTATTATTAGCAGTAGTAGTAGTCATAATAGTAGTAGCAGTAGTATAGGGGCACAGTCTCGTGTAGCCATATGATCAAAGATCTACATCTTTCAATGTAGTGGCTAAAACTGGATGGAAGCTATTCAGAGATTTAAAAAAATAAAATAACTGCATGTTCTTTCTCCGTGGTTCGAGCCAATACATTGAATTTAGATGTCACCAGACGTATCGGTATAGGCAGAGATCTTCGATTGTTTAGCTACACGAGACTAAGGGGGAACATGGCAAGGGACATGCAGGTAACCATTGTATACAGTTGTGCATTTCCCCTGTAGTGCATGAGCCCGGTGCTACAAGTTACCTGCACACAAGGAATTTTCACTGGAGCGGGAAGCCCACAAATTCCTTGCAATGACCTCATGATGGGAAAGGGCCCCTCATTTGGGTGTGAATTCCAGCCACTTACAGCCACCAGTAAGATGTGGTAAATATCATCAATCTTTACAATATAATTATTACTTATTAGGCTACTATTAACAGGACTTTGCAGTAAGGATATCGATATATTAATAAGGCTAATATTAAATGGGACATAGATGCAGTAAGGCTGTAATAGATGCTATATTAAAAGGCTATTATTAAACAGGACTTAGCAGTAAGCATGTGATATGTAATAGGCTATTAAACAGGACTTTGATGCAGTAAAGATATAGATATATTAATAGGCTAATATTAAACGGGATGTAGATGCAGTAAGGATGCACTAGATACTATATTAAAAGGCTATTATTAAACAGGACTTTGCAGTAAGGATGTGATATATTAATAGGCCAAACAGAACTTTGATGCAGTAAGGATGTAACCTATATTAATATAGGACAGTGACAGAATGAGGATGTGCTGTAGGTGCATTAGCCTAGTTCAAATATGAAACACAAACCTATAATGCATAGAATCGAATATAGAACGTAGCTTAAGGTACTTTACAATACTGAGAAAACATAAACTATAAAAAGCAGTGTTATTACAATGAGAAAAATGGCAAAATAAATGACTAGGTACGTAACAGTAGCTTGCATTTAATATTAACTAGGCTGATGCCCGTTGGGAACGCATGCCCCTCCGGCTACGCAATATCTGTTGTACCCGTTGTACCCATTGTCAGAGTACCATAGCACAGTACTTGGAGACCAGTCTATAATGTCACTATGAACTCATATTGATGACATCAGGGATCTCCATACATGGGCATAAAAGGGACACAGGCAGACAGATACAGAGATCTCCATATATGAGCATTAAATGGTTCTGGAAAGCCGCTGGTCCAGCCGAATTTCCACTTGTTGGCACATCACAACCTCGGATCCTCTGCAATACACATGCCAGGTTTGAAGCTGATTGGTCGAACAGTGTTTGAGATATGCGGGGGACAGTCTCATACACAGACATTCCGTGAATTTATATTAGATATATAAATATTGGCAGGACTGCATGAGAAAGAAATTTAAGAATAAGTGTACATGTGTGTACCTGTGGGTTTGAAATAAGCGAGAAATATAGGGTGGGATTTGAACCCTGTCTAAGGTAAGAGCCGAGGTCATAAGAATGTCTTCTACATTCCTTGGGGTGAAGTTTTACAATGGCCTTAAGTGAGAAGAGAAGTTAACTTTAGGAGTTAACTTTAGCGCTGTGTCAGAGAAAGGGGTCTTCGTCTGGGCTACTGTTACAATAGTTCCTGATCGGTGGTGACGTCTGTCTCTGTTTGTCTCCACCTGATGTCATGTGTCTGCTTTCTGTCTTAACACTAAACACTCCTGGTGAATAACCAGGAGCTAAACTTTCTTCCATGATTGAAGATTCTCCATACTCATTCTACAGATTGCGCCACTATCACTAATATGAATTATTGTGTGTTGTAGTGCTATACTTGTGCTTTCACTGAGCCTGGCTATTATAGAGTTAAAATATGCTGGCGCTGAATACAGCAAGGCAAAGCCACACCCCCAGATGTATTAACTTGTTCCAAGAAGCAAAAGTGCACTCATAAGCTCTGCCGATTGGTTCAGAAACATTCATGGCATGCCCACTAAGACAGAGATTGGTCCAAAAGAGGAGGTTGAAAAAAAAGTAGTGTTCGTAATCATCAGTGAATGAAATACAATTATTTAACTCCTGGCAGGGTGCCAAAAATACATCCTGCATTCTCTTCCATGTTACCAAGCCTGTTCATATAATAATTTATCATTTCATCAAATTGATTACACTTCAAATATGAGTTATCGCTTAAAAATGAAACACCAGTTCTGATAAAAGGCCAAGTACTTGGCTCACAGATGGATGGGGGGTTGTATGCATGATCATGTCGGATGTGTGAGCAGTTTTATATTTTCTACTCGCTGATGATGAAGGATACGGGATTCCAAGTTGTTAAAGACAATATACATCAAGGCATGTACTACTGCGCACACACACACACACACACACACACACACACACACACACACACACACACACACACACACACACACACACACACGCACACGCACACGCACACGCACACACACAAACACACACACACACACACACACACTTCACCAAGCCATCTACAGGATTGCAGAGGTGGGGAGTGTGAAGGCTACAGCAGCAGAGTGTGCCAGTGTATGAACAGGAGTCGGGTTTCCCTGGCAGGCTTAGGGCTCGGGGCACAGGGAGGTTACTGAGGGTGGACATGGAGGCCCTCATGCCTGTACTGTGTTAGTGGCACCTGTTGCAAATATATTCCTCTTTGTAACTCAATCACATGTCAGACAAGGAAAAGAAAACTGTTATTGCAGAGCACTGCTTCATTTAAATCACTGTCATGCAATTTTTAATTAATTCAAAGGAAAGTGGAATTAGCTAATGAGTCATTATGGCTCTGTTTAACCCTGCATGCTTAAATTGATCTCTGCAGGACACATTTCTGAATGCATCAACATGGAACTTATCTGAATTACTTGATTTGGCTTTGGCGTTCCATAGGTTAACTCACTTGTAAGCATTAGGTAATGTACTTCATTGGGTCACACAGAATGAGATAATTGTCAATGTGGGGAAAAAGTGCACTCTGAGATTAGTTGTATAGTATTATTTCAAGAGCACTCTGGTTCTATCATCGAAAACTACTTTGTAAGTAAAGGTCTTCAGTTGACTAATAACTAATAGTAAACCTAGAATTCATAATGAAAAGTACAAAACACACAAACACACACACACACACACACACACACACACACACACACACACACACACACACACACCCCCCACACACACACACACACACACACACACACACACACACACACACACACACACACACACACACACACACACACACACACACACACACACACACACACACACACACACACACACACACACACACACACAAACGCACAAACGCTCTTCTAGACGGCTAGTCCCTTCGGTGCCATGCTGTAAAAACGTCTAATAGAGACGAGTCAAGCCAATTCCATGCGGTGGAAAAGCGACTTCTGATACTGATCTCAGAATAAAAAGAAAGCAGGTTCTTTAACTTGATTATCAGTGCTCAAACCCAGAGGTATCACACTAAAAATAGTTCACCAACATCCTGTGTAACTTCTGTTGTTCCATTAGAGTGCATTTATTACAGCAATATCATAGAACTACTATGAAAGGTACACAAAGTCTTACAAGACCAAGATGAACCGTCAGGGTTTCTTTATGCAATCTTTATGTATGATAAACACACAGCTACGTTTTTAGATGATATCTGTCATATATTTGAACTCTGGTCGACCAGAGCGGTCGAGCAAGCCTTGCTTAAAATAGCATTGGAGTTATCTCTCTGAGATCTTGCTACAGTGGCTTGATGGGGTTATAGAATGGTTTTCACCATGTGATGGGCACATGTTCCATTTTTACTATACTATGAAACACTCACTGGGTTCTATGTATTATCTATTCTATTTCAGAATCTATAGAGTTGTAAGATGGAAGAAATATAACTACTGTTTTAAGATTAAAGTACTAGAAAATGAACACTTTAAGAAACATTTTGTTATGTGGACAATTTTGTGACATCACCAAAATCTCACACTGGTCCCTTCACAGAATTGAGAAATCAAAGTTGAGGCATTTGAACTCTTCATCCCGCCGTCATATCCAAGTCCTACTGCCCTAATGTGTGCTGCATGTGTGAAAGTGTGTAAGGAAAGACTTCTTCAAAGAGAAGGAGGTAATTGAGTCGGAGGGTCTAAAACAGGGCACAGCTGTTCACACAGGCCCCGTCCCCTTGGTCTGCCCCTTTCTCCCCACGAAGGCCCAGGACCCATGCACCCCTGGAGACCTCTGGGTAATAATGCAGTGGTCACGCCAGCCCAGCTCAGCACAGCACCGACGCTTCAGAAGAAGTGGAGAATCAGATTAAACATAGCTGAAAGATGTGATTGGACGAGGGCTGTGGTGCTTGCACACACGTCCAGAATTATCAAAAGTGTTGTCCCATTGAAATATAAAACTTCTTTCGATAGATTGAAAGATCTGAATACAGAAAACACCAGGGGCTTTGAGGACACAGCAGTTCCCTCCATGTTGTTAATGCATTGTTGAAAACCTGGAGGGGCAATGATTTATGCCATACATATGCCATACTAGTATTCTTATATGGCTGTCCATGTCTTGCAATAACACTTTCACTGCTAAAATAGATTTGTTAATAGTGTCACTCCCTGTCTCTGTTTCCTGTCACTCTCCACTATACTATCCAACAAAGGCAGAAAATCCCCAAAAATAGAGAACAAAACACAAAAAGGTGCTATATGAATGCACCATCTATACTATAGATGGTGCATATAGCACCTTTTTGTGTTTTGTTCTCTATTGTTATACGTATATAGATTCTATACTATATATACGTATATACACATACTGTATTCTCTTTCAATTGATGCTAGCAACTGACCAGGATATGGCTACTATGCGGACATATCTTGGACACTCTTTCTCATGTCTTTTGTTTCTTAGATCAGTTTTTGCCAGACCCAGGGGGTCGGGCCTACATGAGGCTTTGTCGGTCCCCCTCTCCAAACGTTTTCGTCCATACATGGGCATAAAAGAGGTCTGTCGGTCCCCCTCTCCAAACGTTTTCGTCCATACATGGGCATAAAAGAGGTCTGTCTTCTGTTCGGTCCCCCTCTCCAAACGTTTTCGTCCATACATGGGCATAAAAGAGGTCTGTCTTCTGTCCTCTTTTTGATTGGCCAAACTTAGCGTGACGTAGTGCTCTGATCTTTCAACCACTAGGGGTCTGGCAGTACCAGGTCTCCTGGTTCCCTAGTTCTTTACCACAAATGTTAAGAATGTGATTTAGACAGCATCTTAAGAATGTGATTTAGATAGTATGATACTTAGACAGATGCTAGGTTCATTGTTTACCTGGTATCCTATAGTTTCAATGTACAGAATGTTATCTAGAGCATGTTGTGGAGACAGATGCTAGGCACTTGAGGCAGTACACTGTTCTCTCTGCATTCTATTTATATGTAATGAATTATTGTCGCTCTGGATAAGAGTGTATGCTTAATGGCTAAATTGTAAAATACTTCGGCCTACTCTGAAACGATGCAAATGCATGCCCCACCCGGTTATGTATGTCAGAGTACCCGTTGTACCTGTCTGTCTGTCAGATCTCTGTATCTGTCTGTCTGCCTATGTCCATTTTATGCCCATATGGAGATCCCTGATGTCATCAGTATATGATCATTGGTTGGATCGGCGGTTCTGGACAACTAGAACTCCATCCTATATTAAAATTGGCTAATGGGAGGGCCGGCCGGCCGGCGCGTGGACCACGGCCACGTCACTCTGACTCAGACATAACCATAAACTAACCCGATACGCCCATATATAGGCAGGACCACGGCCATGTCACTCTGACTCAGACATTTCCATAAACAAACCCAATACACCCGTATATAGGCATGTCACTATGACACAGACATAACCATAAACAAACCCAATACGCCCATATAGACATCTCACTATGACTCAGACATAACATAAACAAAGCCGATATGCCCATGTATAGGCATGTCACTGTGACTCAGACATAACATAAACAAACCCAATATGCCCATATATAGGCATGTCACTATGACTCAGACATAGGTAGAGATGTACCGATACCATCTTTTCTTTCCCGATACCGATTCCGATACCCATAACTTGCGTATCGGTCGATACCGAGAACCGATCCGATACCGGTGTGTAATTTTTGCAAGTTATATAGTTATATATAAATGGGACGGCCGGCCTAGTCGGGTTTACTCTGTCTCTCTCTCTGCCCTCCCCCCCTCTCTCTCTCTGCAGTGCACCCCCCCCTACCCAACACAAAGGTCTCAAGCCCTGCCTATGAGTCAAGGAGTCTGATAGACCTACCAGAGAAGCCTAGAACCGATGCCTCCGCCTCAGACCTCAGGATTAAAAAACTCCTGTGCTTCCTCCTCAGGCCCGTTTTTCGATCATTCGTAAGCCCCTCCCAATTGCCGCTTGGCACGTTCAATCAAGGGGTCATCTGAAGCTCACGTCCCAAATCTGGGACCATTTGTTCTATCTTTCCCAGAGTTATGCCCCGGACACGCTTTTGCGGACAGAGATCTCGTGGCTTATAGTATGATGATGATGATAAAAGGACGGCGCCGGCCTAGTCGAGTTTCTTCTGTCTCTCTCTCTTTCCGCCCTGCCCACTTTCTTGGCAGACAGACACTTTTTTTGCAGACAGAGATCTGGTGGCTTATGATATAATAATAATAATAAATATATTTTATATATATACACATACACATACACATACACATACGCATACACATACACATACACATACACATACTGTACAAATACACATACACATACACATACACATACACATACACATACACATACACATACACATACACATACACATACACATACTACACATACTACACATACACATACACATACACATACAGTATTTATACTGTACGTAAATATATACACATATATACACACACACGCGCACGCGCGTGTGTGTGGGTGTGTGTATGTGTGTGTGAGTGTGTCAGATTTGTGCAGTGTATGCTACAATCAGATGACTATTTTCATTCAGATTAACTGTGCTAAGTTCTTTCAGGACACTTGAAAGAATTGAGCCTCTAAATTTCACATACTTCTACACGTTACATGGTCATTTCCTTCCGCTGAAAACAAGGAATTAAACAATGCCATGCATCCCTCTTGTGCATAACAACAACAATTGTGTAAACCTCACAAGACTCTCCTATTGTCTGCTTTTTGCCACAGTGACGCAGTGAAAAGTGTGTTAGTATCATGAGACTGGAGGGAGAGAAAATGGAACTGCCATGGGGAAAGAAGGGTAGTTAAATATTTAATTGGAGGCAATTTGATTCATTTAGTCGTGTTGGAGACGGGCAGTCCGGGGAGACAGTGCCCGAGGCAGCGTGTTTGTCATCTTCTCTTTGTATCAGTGGGAGTAATTCACGTCCCCAGGGGCCGGCTGTCAGTAGCAAGGCACCATGATCACATTCCTTCTGATCCAGGCCATTATGGCCCCATTCAGCGGCGCTGGAGCCTGCTTACATGGGCCTCTCTCTGGGCTGACCTCCTGGGCCCTCGCCTGGGCCTGACTCAACAGTCCCACTAATCCACACCTCAAAGACTACAAACACACACTTAGATTAAAATCTGGCAATGGAGTCACACATCCAGCCACATGAGCTCTGCTTAACATGATCAGTGTGCATACACCTGGGGCAATGTAGCGTACAGGTCTGTCTATAGTCCACATTCCTCACACCTACACTCACCCGCACACATACTGTATGTGTGTGTGTGTGTGTGTGTGTGTGTGTGTGTGTGTGTGTGTGTGTGTGTGTGTGTGTGTGTGTGTGTGTGTGTGTGTGTGTGTGTGTGTGTGTGTGTGTGTGTGTGTGTGTTTATGTATATATTGCACCTCTGCATTACAGAATATAAACAATATATATATATGTTATGGTATATATATATATATATATATATATATATATATATATATATATATACACACACACACACACACACACACACACACACACACACACACACACACACACGCACGGTGTATATATATATATATATATATATATATATATATATATATATATATATATATATATATATATATATATATATATATATATACACACACACACACACACACACACACACACACACACACACACACACACACACACACACACACACACATTTACACATGACCAGGACTAATCCTACTGATTATTTACTGTAGGTGCATTCTACATGTGCCATAAATACAAGTCATAAGATAACCATCTGAAGACACTGAGCTTGTGATAGCTTGTAATCATGGATCAATAGTGAGGTTATCTGTATTATCTGAGTTTCTGACCTCTCTTCCTTAGACCAAAGTCATCGGAGCTTTGGCAACACTGTAAAGGCATAAGCAGCACCAGCCATGATGAACAATAATATTTTCCCTTTCTATCAGCATTTGTTCAGTAGGTGATGGAGACCAGCTGCCAGATAACAACGTTACACCTCTAATTGCACCGTCTCTGCCAGTGTGATTTTAGCTTAATCACCGAGGCATTCCACTCGGCTCCAAGTGGGAGGCGTGACTAAAGGCAAAGGTAACAAGCTCTGGTGGGCGCCACACCCTGTCTCAGCCCCAAACACACCACCCCACCCCACTCCACCCCCATCCACACCCCCACCCCATACCCACCCCACCCCTCCTTATTATTGTTTGGAACATCTCTACTTACTTTGGACGCCTTTATGTCAATAAGCGGCTTAATCATTGGCTGTCAAGTTCAAGTGGTGCCATAGGTTCTGTGGTGTGGGCGCCATGTTGCCCCAGGGGTCGAAACTGAACACGGGGGACTTTCCCATGGTAAACCATTACCATCACACCCGCGCTTAATGTCACACTTATCAAAACATATCAACCCAATAGCTGATGTTGTGTACATTTAATTGATGCTGTGCTTCACCGTGTATAGAAAATAGTTTGCAATCCTGGAGTTACAAGTACCATAGAATTATAATGGGCTGTGTTCAATTACTGTAGCCAAGCAAAATGAGGGCGTAGTTGTGCTCAGTTAATCTGAACTGACTAAAAGTGACTAAAACATTCATACATTTTTGTTTTGGATCGCCGCTGGCCCCTCGTGTGTAAAGTGTAAAAACTCTGGTCCTGAGGACAAGGTGGTCGGCCAAAACCAACTGGCACTGAGAGGATTTTCACACATCGGCAAGATATCATCCACCACGTTGGCACAACACTCATAAGTAAATCCCCCAGAAAGTCAACATCTCTCTCCATCAAAAACAGATTATTCACAAGTCACTATATCGTCGCTGTCGGGTGGAAACCTTGAAATCGAAAAAAAGAACCTGTGTTCCCATGGATCCAATGTAGTTATTATTTAGTCCCAAGCTCTTGTTAATAATTTATTGTTTTCGTAATAATATTTTTTTTTCTGAACTATTTGTGTGAAACTGAAATAAAAACGTGTTTGAGGCACTGAAAGGAGCTGTTGAGAGGATGACCTGAGTGCCCTGAGGGCAGGATATGGAGTTAGCAGATCACTGGAGCTAATCCATTTAGGGCTTTAAAAATAAAAAGTGAAATTTTAAAATCAGTTCTATAAGTATTTCACTGGTAGCCAGTGCAATTGGGCTAAAACAGGAGTTATGTTGTCTTTTCGCTGTAAACTTTTGCAAACTTTTCTTTGTAGTGATTTGAGCATGAGGAAAGTACATACATTGTTCCACAGTGGTGACCTGTGAGTAAGGTTTTCATATGTGTCTCTGTGTGTGTGTGTGTGTGTGTGTGTGTGTGTGTGTGTGTGTGTGTGTGTGTGTGTGTGTATTTTTTTTGTTACTGCTCTGCATCCACAGTGGCAGTGTGTTGGATGACGGACTGGGCAAACTTACAGAGAGTACAGGCACTCAGTGTAAACCACTGTACTTTTTAATGTTTCCCGAATGCTAGTAAATCTAACCCTCCTAAAACCCGCAGTGAAACGTAATGCCAAGCATGACATCAGTCCTGCACACACTTTTTTATGATTTTAACTTCATTTACAAAGAGTAGGGCTGGGCAGGCCACAGAGTCCAGATTGGAACCCAGTCACCACATTGAGCAAGTCGGCCATGGGTTGGACTGTCCAGTTGAGTTGAGTCATTCCTTTCTGATCGGACTAGCAAACCTCTGAGCTTCAAAGAGGCAAAGCCCAGGGTTGAGAGAGATCAGTAGCCGTTTTCTCATTACAGTTTGTTGTGTAAATGTAAAACATCTGTTGGATCTTCCCTTAATTGCAGAGCTGAGCGATGACGTGGCAACTGCAAAATGAGAGCCTTGAAGGGAGAAACAGTTGGTTAGCGTTGACTTGTTTCTTCTCGGGTTTGGCAAGCTCAGAGCTCAGGTGAAGCTGCTGTAAAGGCAGTGTCACCTTCCTACTGACCTGAAGTTAACACCTGCTACACAAGCACTGCAAGCCAACCTCCCTCGTGTTGAACAAAACAGTCTGTGAGATTGACCATGCAGATAGTGGAGGTCTGTTTTGGCTTGCGGTATGAATCCAGACTGACTCTGGATATTACAGGAGTATTTCACCATGATATAGTTCAGTTAATATTGTGTAATGTTTTCTTTGTTGTTAATTATATATACAGCAATGGTAACTATGCTTCAAAGAGAGTTCTATTGAACCTCGCGGTCATGACACATCACTGAAGTGAGGCATGTTTTTTGGAAATGGTGTTGCTGCACTAAGAGAGAAATGGGTAATAGTGTTATTCTTGTGCAGTATGAGTTCCCCCACTCCCTGTTCAAGGATGCTCATTAGAAGACCAACCAGCTAATCTGGTGTTGGGGTCCTGATAACTGGCTTGCTTGGCGTCACTCTAGTAAATTGCAGTGGCTCTGTGTTAAAAGCCGGCAGTTGATAGCGGTATCAGGAGACAGGCTGCGTTGGGGAGACAGAGCGTCCGGCTCCCAAATGACCTCCCAAAATAGACAAGTGCTCCAAGACCCATAGGGACTTGGGCCCCTCCAGCCGCAGCACAGAGGCTGAGACAGGGCCCGCTCAGGAAGAGCATGTCATCGGGACCATTGCCGTTAATGGCACGCAGATATTCAAGGGAGGGCGGCAGACACTGAACCCCCCAACTTCCCCCTCAATGCTTGTTGCACTCCTAGCACACACAGCAGAGCCTTGCCACGCCACAGGCAGGTCAGACAGGGAGCCGCCTGGACAGATTGGGAGCCACTCACTGCAGCTGAGCTGATAATGATTCTGGCCCACTCACATTCTAACAGTATAAGGCCTGCTCCAACTCTCTGGCTTGTGGTCAGAGACAGCCACAGCATGCAGCTCCCACACAAAAAACCCTCAGTGTTAACTTAACTCAGAGTATGTACAAATGGACCAAATGGACCCTTATGGGTCCATTTGGTCCATTTGTGAGTGACACAGATCCTATGGGGTGAATAAATACATGTTCAGGAAGCGGTTCACTACATGTTGTGTGAGTGTTTATCCACTAGATCACATTCAACTCAAATATTTCTGTTTCTTTCAGTAGACTCGCCCTTTGCAAGGCAGTTATATCCAGTGGAACATGCTGTTTTCATTATGTAGCTTGCGCTGTCTCTCTCCACCCAGGGAACTGGTGTGATTTAAGCCCTGCTGGTGCGGCAGGGTCAAATTGGTGACCCTGTCTTTCCCCTGGGATGATTTACTTGTGTATGGATGGCACACTTTCCAGGCTGCCCAGGCCCTACCCTTCTACAGGTCCTCCCCGAAGAGTCACTTGTTAAGAGTCACTTGTTCGGTCCTGTGCAGGAAAGCTAATAATTACTATCCCTGATGCTACGCTTCCATTCCTAGCCCCGTCAAGTAAATCACCAATAGGAGAGGGGAGAACATGCAGGAGACATTGAATCATGGAGTGAAAACAAGGCAGCTCCAGTGTGACCTAGCAGGGCCTGTGCAGGCTGGAGAGCAGGGGAGGAAGTGAGGGAATGATCCCTGGGAGTCCCTTAAGCTGGAGAAGGAACTCATTGTTGAAAACGTGTGACTTCATAACAGTAGGTTTGAGAATTCCTTTAGTACCTGTAGTTCAGTTAAAGAAATGTCTAACAGAAATGTCTAACAACTCAGCAGATGTAGAAAATATCATACTATGGAATAATTGCAATAATTAAAGAAAATTGCTAACCACGCATATGGAGTTCACTTTAGAATGATATTGAGAGGAGAGGGATTTAGGGCTGAATCTCATTCACGGAGAGTCATGTAGTTTGGATCAGGGCACTGAGCTGATGGTCCTTTTGCATACATACGTGTACAGTATACACTACTATACCATGTGATCTGACTGAAGCAGATCTTTAGCCTCCCAAGCAGCAGCCATGTGCCGATCAGCTAGCTTGTCAATACCGGTGCTTTGGGAAATGAATCTCCATGTGTCTATTCCACCAGGCTCCCATGACACCGGCAACGGATTCAAATCAATTGGTTTGTCTGTAGTCTTTACAGCCCCGGGCAGCCTGTGAAAAATGGATCCTCTTAAGAGGTAACACAGTACCCGTGTGGGGTAGAAGTCCAGAGCATGACTAATGGAGCTCCAGTCTATATGCTAATGCTACACAACGCTAATACTGACTGCATTAAGTTAGCCAGGATACCAGGATGAGATCATGTTTGCTGAAAGGAGAGCCAGTCGATGAAAAACGGATGATGGTAGAAAATACCATCTTCATAATGCGTTGCATCTCAGACACACAGCTTTGTGCTGGAGGGGGAGAGACAGAGACACAGAGAGACAGAGCCAGGCAGTGGTCATTAGGAGTCCGAAAGGGTAACGACTCCTAACTCTGATTTACTTGATCTCCTATCTTGGAGGAAACCATGGAGTGCCTGCCAGTCTGGCGCTTGCAGGCTCCCTGTGTGACCTCAGCGCGCAGGCCCGCACAGCACAATGGTGGCGGCCCAGTGTGGCCCACGTCCCTGGTGCTCCATGGGTAGATGTGGGCCTGGAGCAGGGAAGGATATCCTGGCAGAGAGCGCGGGGGCGGAAAAGAACGTGGCCATTTGAGTTCGCAGGTCTATCCTTAGAGGTCAAACAGAGTCTTTTTCTCCCTCCTGGGGCCCTCTTCCCTCACTTACACTCCCTCCCTCCTTAAGGACATTCCATTCTCTTTAAGTTTGTCTCCAAAACAGCTCAGATCAATCAGCATGTCAATATTTCACCCATTTATAGCAAAGCAGCTATATGAGCCCCACCCCTCACCCACCAGGATGGGGATCCAGACGTGTATGATACTGATAGATGCATGAAAATTGTATTGTCTGTGGTGCCAAAGCCTGTCATACTCAATCACAAGAAAATTTACTTCAGAGCATTTTTCAGTGGGACCAAAACATAATTTAGCATTTCCCCCACTGAGTTGTGTCCTCTCTAGACTCCTCCAGAGTTAAAACAAACCGGAATTAATTTGGTCCCATGGCGCCGGAACACTACTGTAATACTTGGTGTGAGTTGGGCTGCCAGACTGCGCCTGATGTAACCAGAGCAGGGCCCCTGGGGAGACCTTCAGAGAGCCAGGATTAAGTTTGGGCACAGGAAAGTGATTGATCAGCAGGATACATGAGAGGGCACACACTCGGACACACACTTGGACACACACTTTTCCTCCCCCCACACGGCTGAAGAAGTGCTCCTTCGCGACATTCTCCTCCACGGGAAATGTCGTGGCCATGTGATCCGAGGGCAACCCTTCGACATGTCATACATATGAGCGGTATTAGTGTTTGTGCTCTAGAGTCTCTATGTCCCATAAACAACGTGTCCCTTGTGACAGTGATTCAGACACTGTGTGAGTCCTGTGGACTGGCCTCTCAGGCATCGGGCCTACTGGCCTGTTGATTGGCTGTGGGGACTGCTACGGGGCCAGGCCATTTGTCATGCTGTATATTTACAGGCTGTGTCAGCAGCGCGAGCCCGGGTGGAGCGCGACGTCTCCGCTCTCCGCCTGACTCCTCGGTCGCCATGGCCCAGGACCTCCCCTCCCCTCCCCTCATTCATCTGTTTACTTTCTAAATAGGCCTCTGTTTGGACTTACATCAGTTGGGAGAGAATATCTAAGAAAACGAGGAAGGAAATCTGTGGAAAACAAAGGAAAGGGAAAGAAACCCTCTGTGATAGAGGCTGCCCCTCGCTGTTCCTGATTACAGCAGAGCTGGGGAGCACATGGCGCCATCGACATCGGCCATCCAGGCAGCCGGGGGCAGGCTAGACGGGAGGAGAGGAAAGGCTGCTTGTGACGCTCGCAAATACCCAGCAGAGCTCTCCTCTCTGTGTTTATGTACTTAAGATGGCTGTTGTTGATTTCATAAAGAAGGAGTAGAAAGATGGACGCCTCCCACACTCACTGAACTTGTTTTGTAGGATAATTATGCAACATAGTCTGTTTTCATGTACAACACACACACACACACACACACACACACACACACACACACACACACACACACACACACACACACACACACACACACACACACACACACACACACACACACACACACACACACACACACACACACACACACACACACACACACACACAATTCTGTTGAAAGGCTGTGAGGTTGATTAATGTGCAGTTCAGAAAGCACAATGTTCTCTTTAACACATAAGTTTTACATTTCCAAACATGCAGCTTAGATATGTGCAGATTTACTGTTACTAGAAGTTCGGGCTGCTACGCGGCCCTCACACCTACATCGCACCACCGATCCGACCAATTGGATCTGTATGTGTCACTACTTGTCCCTTTTATGCCCATAATATATGGAGATAGCTGATGTCATCAGTATATGCCCATATATGGAGCTGACTGATTTGTTTGCGCCTGATGCCATGACAACACATTGAGGTTAGACAACACACTCCATATTTGGGCGTTGCATGCACTCCTTATATGGTTATGGCAGGAGTCATAGTGACATGAGCGTGACGACGTGGTCCGCCGGCCGGCCAGTCCTTAATATACTAGTAGACGTGGATGAAATGGCATCAGTGGCTAAAAGCACCTCATCTGGAACACATGCAATGGGGGCCTAAATCACTGTACAAAATGATTGATGTTGCAAAGATGAGGCGAGTTTACAATCAGTTTTGTGGATAATTGTATTGCATACATTGTACATGCGTGTCCATCCATGTATGTAAGACATATAGATTAGGCCTTCTATAAGCTTTTTCGAATACTACGAACTTACTCCTGCACACACTTATAGACACTTTAATTTGACAATGTTTTAGTCCATTGCCATTTCCACAGTGTTGGAGACAGTTTTATGTTTTCTTTGTTTTGTCCACTTCTTTCATAATGTTTCGTTTTTATAAATGTCAGATATTATTTTGGAATAGATGACGATATTATTATTTGAAACTTAGAAGCCTCCACCTTTAATTAGACCTTTTGGAATTACAATAATTTAAGTTTTGGAACATGTCATGTTGATTTAGTAAGCCTTTTGCATTTCCTTATTCCTTTCAGGTTAAAAGCCTTTCTATGTTGTTCATGAACAGTTTGTTGTATTCTTTGTATTTTATTTTGAAAGGTTCACTTACAGACAGGAAGTGGTTTAGCTTGAATAAGGTGACTAGACTTGAATTTTGAGGACGGAGGCCCACAGTTTTTGACCGCATTTATTTATAGAAAGGGTATTTTTCGATTTTTTTTCAGTTTGTTTATTATTGTGATTTATTTTGGAAACAATAAAAAAAAATCGTTAAAAGACAATTCTTCGCAGCACCTTTTATTTGGAAATAAAGCGAGTCATGACACCCTGGGCCTTCACCATGGAATAGAAGTTTGGTCTTAAAATACCTCTACACACAGATAATGGCAATGTCAGTGATCACAGGCATATGATAAAGTTATAACTTAACTTCAGGGGCCCATATGGACTGCCATGTTTGTCTGATCCGTGCCTTTCTATTTGTTTATCTAAAATCAATAAATGACAATGACAATAAGAGACAATTCACCAGGTCTAAAATCAATGGCAGGTTCCTGACTGTTACAGAGCCAGTGTATCACTATATGAAGGACCACAGCAGATGAGTTTTCCTGTAACATGAAATAATGTTCTGTTGCAAGGGTTTGTCTGGTAGCGCCAAATGTTTTTGAAATATGGTCAACTCCACATGAAAAACAATATTTCATTCTTGCTCTTCCTTTCAGTGCATCAGTGTAGTTTTTGCCAAATAATACTGTGTGTTTGTGTGTGTAAGTGTGTGTGTATAGTCAGGGATATTTCCGGTCTCCTAGACTGGCGTGTCCTGTCTGCCCTGTGACTCTGGGGATCTCTAAGCAGTCAATTATGCAAATTGTCTCGACATACTTCTTCTATTTGGCTTCGGCTATTTGTTTCGCCTGCTCATTGGGGCTATGGAAGAAAAAAAAAGATGTGTTTTTGGCCGACCTCGCTTGCGTGCGCTGAGGCCAGAGACGGTTCAGCCGCTCACGTCAGTCACCGTGGCGACTCTATCTAATCTCCATTGAAAAGAACAAGAACACACATGCACAGGAAAAAAAGGGAAAAATGTGAAACCGGGGAGCCATGGGGGCTGGCTGGGACTCAGGCAAGAGAGAAGAGAAAAATCAGCAGTAAAGATTTGAAACAGGAAGAGTGTGGCGTCAGTACAGGCTGGAGATAAGAGCGCCGCGCTCCATACACAAACACAGGGTTACTGTGGGCTGAGCGGCTCCCAGCTCTCCGGGCGCCCTCACAGTAGCTGTGTCAACCCCACCCCCCACCCCAACCCGACTGGCTGGCTGGCTCCGGACGGCAGCCTATCACCCAGCCCTGCACACAGCAGATCTGGGGGCCTGATACACCCTGGGTGACTCCAGGGGTTTAAGGGGATTTGTGTGAGTCCAGAGGAGTGGAGGGCAGAGTGGGCCCCCTCCAACTGGCAGCCCTGAGAAAATACCAGGGTACTTCTGTCCCAGGCTGAATTGCAGCCTGCCCCGGCCCCAGGCCGCGGAGCCTAAATGTCATTACGGCTCAACTCCGAGGAAGCTAATTAACAACAAAGCCTCTTTTTTTCTCATTATTTTTCCTACTGTGTCCAGCTGAGAAAAGCATTTTTTCAAAATTAATTTTTGCAAGTCAGAGTTGAAACAAAGGCCTCCCCTTGTTTCTCCCGTTCGCCCCCAATGACTTGTGACATGATGGCGCTGACCACTGCTGCTCCTATAAATCCCAGCTTAAACAAGCTGGCTCCGGCCGCAGTATTGTGTTCCAGACATCATGAAGGAGCAGGCAGTGTTTCGGTAGCAGCGACATAGAAACAGAGACAAATCAACACTATCCCGCTGACACAAACTGCCACTGTATTTACATACAGAGACAGGATCACATACAGCCTCTGCTTCGCCACAAAACCACTATCCGTTGCATGCACGTTTCACATCCTATTATCGGAAAATCCTGAGTCAAATATCCTCCCTTGTGAGTCTCACAGGGCCATCAGTCAGCCGGCCAGCGTGTGTTATGACGTTGACTCTAAGAGAGACATCCATCCTTCGACAGGCCTCACTCACGGCAGCCAAAAGCCAAAGTCAGACAGAGAGAGAGAGAGAGAGAGAGAGAGAGAGAGAGAGAGAGAGAGAGACACAGAGAGAGACAGAGAGAGACAGAGAGAGACAGCAGAGTAGGAAGAAATACATACAGCTCATTCCGTTTCATTCCTTACGCATGTAGCATTGTGAAAAGAGCTTTTGCCAATTCTCTCACAACACAGACAGAGGCCAGTTCCAGACACCACCCAGAGGCAAAAAACAAACTTACTCAGAGCTCCGAGGCCCACAACATGACAAAGTGTTTAGCAGACACAGACAGTATGCCGGGATGAGAAGTGAACTGAAGGAGTCTTTTGGCACAGGGCTTGAAGGCTGGGATTCCTAGCTGGGTTAATAAAAGTAGCCCATGGGGCACTGTTTTTCCAAGCGCTCTGTGATGTCTGTATGTGAACTCAAACAAGCCTTCATTATGTGGCCACAGCCCTGGAGCCCCCGGTGCTGGGAGAGAGAGGCCCTACCACTGACAGCCACGGCCTGCCGGCGGGTGCAGACGCCTTCCCCTCCACTATGTCTCGCACCCTCTACCCCCCCCCCCCCCAGCTCTGATCCCTTTCTCCGCACTCCTCCTCTCAGCCTCTAATCCTGCATTCCCCCGTTCTGTCCTCTCTCCTGTAATCCCAACCACCTTGTTCTACCGCCTCGTCTATACTCCTACTTTATTCCTACTTCGCTGAAGGCCTCCTTGATTTCTTTCCACCTCCTCTTTAACCCATTAAAACCCGGGAACGCATCTGCGTAACCACTTTAACCATTATTTTATACTTTGGGCTTTTCAAAAATATGCAGATATTCAAGCTCATAGCACGGCACCGAGTGCCGCGCTATGGGCTTGTAGATCTGCTGTTTTTGAAAAATGTGTGCAAATCTTTGAATATATATATTTTTAAAGCGAACATTTCGCTTTATATTTTTAAAGCGAACATTAACTCAAATCTTTGCTTCTGGGGGTCCCTGGAACAACATATTTTGAGATGGGGATCCCGGCCAAATACATATAATTTTGGGGGCCCTTGACATGAAAAACCACTGATTATAGCAACATACATTTTTTCAAAAAACTGTTAGCATTTACAAGACATTTGTAGAATCCCCAGAAGAAAATATTTGAGTTACAAATGTCTTTAAAAAAAAATCAGATTTGCAAAAATCAGAATTTTCTAAACATTGCACATCTACAAGCTCATAGCGCGGCTCTCGATGCCACGCTATGAGCTTGTAGATCTGCTATTTTTGAATAGCCAAAGTATAAGATAATGGTTAAAGTGGTTAAAATCTAAAATGACAGATGCAATTCCCGGTCTTAATGGGTTAATTTCTATAACCATTCCTCAGTGAAGGACAGGTTTCAAAATGGGTCCCTGTCAGCCGCCATCTTAGTCTGTGGTCTCAACTTAAGCGAGCTCTCTAGCTCCCGCATACCTCTGGAGGTCCCCAGTCAAGTTAGGTGGTCTGCACAACAGAGGTCTGGCATGAAATAACAACATATGATTTTTCATAACGCATATTAATTCATCATAGTCGAGAGATCACGGCGGCAAATCACATTCCCAAATTGACAGTTATGAAAACAGCCATTATCGTTGAAACACAACATTATGATTGGCCCTGGTGTGCTGCTGCAGATGGTGTTTCATGATTAGCTTGGAGAGCAGCGCTGGACAAAACACAACATCCCCCTTCCACTGTTCTCTCTGTATGAGAGAGTCTTGATCGACCATACCGTAACTCTCTTTTCAAACCAGAGTTTTCTACGCTTACAATGTGACTGCCATACATAACATAAAAGAATGGTTGACGAGGAAACCACTTTAGACATTCAGAAAGATACAAAGTCAAAGAACGAAAGGGAGGAGATAGAGGACAAATAGGGGGGCGCAGTGAAAGTCTTTGTTCATTTAACTCTGTGAGTGTAAAAATGGACACACTCAGTGTTAAATGAACAGAGATCTGTAATTAGAACCATCCTTTTCTCTGTGATTGCTGCCCAGTGTTTCCCAAACCGGTGGTAAAAATAAGCCCTCCTCCTCCTCCTCTCGGCAGCCTGAGACACCCGCTGTGTCTCTCAGGCCACATCCAGACCAAAATGATTAAGAGCCCTGGAGATATTGGACTTCAGGGAAGTCACAAGGTCAGGGATGAGAGTGGGCAAGCTTTGGAAAATTCAGCACAGGAGCACCATCCGGCTGACGAGCTGTGAAACTCAGCTCAGATTTTGTGTAGTGCAGTGCACTTGTAGTAGAATAAGTAACTATGGCCTTTTTAGGTTAGGTGTACTTTTATTTTTAGATTTTATTATCCCCTTGGGAAATGTGTCCTCTGCATTTGACCCATCCTAACTACTTAGGAGCAGCCACAGTACAGCGCTCAGGGACCAACTCCATTTGTAATGCCAGTACCTTGGTCAAGGGCACTGGCAGGAGTAGGCTACTGTACTGTATGTGCTGTACCTTAAAAAAAATAAAAAAAATAATAATCTTTCAAAAAAATGTTTGATCCATTTCAAAACCTGTTTGTGATTGTCTGCCATGGGCCACTGATTAACTTACACATTTCTTTTTCATAAAATGTGGACCTTGGATATACTGCCTGTATTTAGTTAAGAAATACATACAGTATGCTAGTTCTATCTTTTGCTTGGTGCTGGTGATAGCTTTGGTCTGCTTTACCAGGGTATCTGTTGAAGAGGGTTGTAAATCAAATCAATTAATTTCTGAGACGAGACATCACACGGGTTACATGGCCGCGACAATAATGCCAACAAGTCACGCCGGCATGTCCTGACACTGCTGGCCCCAATGCCAGAGCCCATCCTGAGTGTCCCAGTGTGTGTGAATCACTGTGTGGGGCTACGATTTCTCCCGTCTAGCTGGAGGCAGACCTGTGTGTCTAATACCCTGTCTGGCTCCACGAAGACAAAATGATTCATTACCATAGAATCCTCTAAATATGAGTCATCGTTTGAATAATCATCAATTATTCATGCAGCCAGCTCTAAGACTGTTTTGGCTGCTTGGTAAACACAAACTTAACTAATTTCCAACCTCTTACTATTCACCAAAAAACGGTCGGATTCTCATCCTGCCCCGTGTTTACTGCCACGACTTTGGTTTATGGGAAACTGCATAAGTGTGTAATGGCTAAGACATTAGCTTGAAATGTTACTAAGAACCCCAAAAAGCGTTTACAGTATCTTGTTAGTTATTCTGATGAATGGCAATGTTTGATCTCTTCCAGGGTCATAAAGTTAAGAGGAACGTACATAGATACTGTATATTCCAAAACACCATATCCCAAACCTGATGAACAGTACAGAATAGCACAGTGAGTGACATACACTGCATGTAATTCCACAATCTGGAGAACAATAATGAGATACCGGTCAGAGTTGTGTGAACGGACGTCTCCAGCGGAGATGAGACTGACTGACATGGAAACTCCAAGCGCTCTCCAGGAATCCCAAACACGTGTTTCATCAAGTGGCGTTGATAAGTCAGCATATTCTGCCACCAAAGTATCCCTGGAGTATCAATGTCTGTGGACAAGCCCCCTTGAGATGGATCTCTGCTGGGCCACGGAGAGGAATCCTTTTTGGGCTCTCCCGTGGTGAGCTCCGTCGGGCCAGGTTGACTAAAACAGAGGGTGCCAGTCGTTGCGGAGTCAGGGCAACGTGAAGTGGAGAGGTCAGCCATGCTCCCTTCACTGTGACCTCTGACCCCTCACCTCTTGCCTCCAGCACTGTGCTGTCTGCACTCCACCATTTGCCTGTCCACATGGCCCCGTTTGTCTGTCTACATGGCACCGTCTGCCTGTAAGTCTGTCCGCATTGGATTGACTTTCTGTGTGTCTGTCTGCATTGTCTCAATCTAAAGAAACACGACCAACTCACCACTTGTGTCAAGAAAAACATTAACCACTTGAACCCGAGCATCCCTATTCGGTCATAGCGAACATTCTGCAAAAATAGCAGATCTACAAGCTCACAACATGTCACGTTGTGTCTCTGAGATTTGGTGACGAGAGGAAAAGGAGGGGGCCAAAGATAGAGTCCGGGGGGCAGTCAACAAAGTATATAGGGTTTAAGTGGTTAAATGATACATCTCATATGTTCCATAGTCGCAGTACAAACTCACAGACCTCATTTCCCCCGGCCAGTATCACTGTCATCAGAAAGGTATGTCAACACAACTGATTGTAGAAAACATAGGTGTGTGTGGCTGTGTTGTATTTGATGTGAGTTCATGCCACTCTGAACAGGAAAAAGAAGGCTGGTGGAGGGCAAGGCCTCTGCAGTAAACTAGCTTCTCCTCTGCACTGTCAAACCTTGAAGGTTAAATTAACCCTGAGAGTGTAAAATGGACCTTCCGTGCCATTCCATTTTTACATACTCGCGGTCATATTAACTCTCAGGATTTTGCTGTGTGGAAAGCCTGAATGAAACACAACTGCTTGTGTCATGCCTCTTAGATAAATGGCCTGGGCTACAGGCCAAGACAGCCTAAGCCACAACAAAGACATTGTCCCTGACTCTGACATGCTTAGAGGGATTTGTTCTAATACTTAAAGCCTACAGTGTTTTTATTGTTTTTCATTCAGTGTGTGACTGTTCTCAATCTGAATTAGCCTTTCAAAATATCTTGCTGTTTTTATTTTTTCCAGCTTGGAGGCAGGATGTCTGAAGTCAGCTTTCATTTCTTCACGAGGAGTGGGTGATTTCCTTGTGTATATAGAGACATGGCCCAGTTAGATAGCACTGTCTGCACTGTCTGGAGTCAGGGCTCCTTGGCTCATAGATAAGACAGGGACAGGGAGGAGAAGGCTGACAGATCAACTGCTCTCTCTCTCTCTCCGAGGCCCTCTGGAGGGGCGCAAGATTCTCACACTGCTGAGACTGGTGCGACTTTGACATACTCTGTATTTATGGGCTAAACCTCACCAGTGATGCTGTTCAGCTCATTTTATGTTAGCATAAAGAGTTGGTGAATGTAACAATTTCACAGTCTGGGGAAAATAGAGGCTGTCAAATGTGTAAAAGTCAGCATGTCTGGCTGGCATCTTGACAGGATAACCGAAGAACCACTAGATATATAGATTATCTCACTGAGACACTGAAAACATGTAGTGGAGATGGTAAGTGGAAAAACTTAAGGGACCTGTTGCTAGTGATATCAAGAGCTCTGTCTTCCTTTACTTGAGGTCATGGTATGACACATTCATAAAACTCTCTGACACTGCCGCAAATTCTACACTATTGACATGACAAACATCCTGATTGCCTACAGTGACTGCTGCAATAACGATTGTAAAGTAACCTCCTCAGCTCTAGGCCCAGCGGGTTTACTTCAAATGGGCTGCTACAGGAATGACTAATCCACATGTACTGTAGTGTGAGCTACGACCTTAGTATAAACATGTTTTATACAAGCAGGAAAAAAGAAAACGGAGGGAGAGACATGTACAGAGACAGTGAAATTGTGCTGAAAGGGAATAGCACAGGGTTGGGGGGGTTTGTAGGGTGAGGTCAGGGAGGTGTTGGGGTGGTGGGGGCTAGTTGTTGGGTCTGCAGCGTTGGGACACTGTCGCCCATTGATCTGCAGCGTGGGCACCTCTGTGCAGACTGTTGTTGAGAGCAGGTCTGCTGGGCCTTTTCTTTGCAGAGCCGGGCAGATTTGAGTGGTGCCGTGGCTCGGCCGGCCGGGATGTGCAGTGAAAATACAGTCTGCGCAGATAAACAGCGCCTTGTTTAGCCATGTCTCTGCCTCTGCTGAGCCAGCTGATAACGGGGGCGGGAGGGCAGGCGGCCCTTGGCGGCTGTGAACAAGTCCCGGGGAGGCAGACACTCTGGCAGCAGCCCCCCCGCCCTCGTCGCCCTGACCCCCCCCCCATTCCCCCTCACCCTTGTGTCCCTCGCTCCCACTCTTGCCAGGCTAATCCCCCCCACCCTCTCTTTTTCCTTTCTGTCTCTTTTCAGAGAAAAGGGCAGCGCCAGTTAATTGCCAAGTGAGAGTGAAAACTATCAGTCAACCACATCAGTGTGGGGAGGAAGAGAGCACAGACAGGGATGGCCGTTCAGGAGACACTCAGAGCTGGGAGGGTTAACGTGGACTGACACATTCACACACCCATGTGCACGCACACAGACACACACACGCACACGCACACACACACACACACACACACACACACACACACACACACACACACACACACACACACACAATGTTCTACGACATCCTGCTGCATTCCCCACAGCCATGCAATGTAATGTAAGCTTTTATCAGGTTACGACATTTTCGAAACTAACTGATTGGAATAACAGATGGAGTTACACATTGCATCGTTTCGTGCACAGTAGACCTACATACAAAATGGGTGGGTCTGGGAGACAGATTCACAGTGCAGCTCACTGTGAGCACTGCAGGCCCGTAGAGTGTTGTTCTACGCGTGGAGGAGAGATGGGAGTTGAGCTGCTCTCCCCCTCAATACCACAAGCTGTCGTCTCATTGTCTTGGCCCGGAACCAGGCGCTGGAGTAATTGTAGCAGTGTGGCATTGTGGGGAATACTTTGCATTCCTACTTTCACAAGGAAGTGTATCTCCCCCCCCCCCCCTCCCCTCCCTTATGCTGAGACCTGCCACAGATAAAACACTGCTCAAATGGCGTCGTTTCCACTGTCACCCCAAGTCCACACGAGGGTGGTGGGTTTGTGATTATGAGAGAGACAGTAATGAGTACCGTTCTACTGTACAGCTCTGACAAGTGTGGAGGAAATTGAGGTGAAGAAGAAACAAAAGTGGTGGGGGTGGGTCGATGAGTCACTAAAATGAATGGGAATCATCCAAAATGTAGTTGGTAGTGGTACATACAGCTAAAGTCCAATTGAGTTTGGGGGAGCTTGATATGGCCTAAGGCAGCCTACAGTTTGGTTTGATATCAAATGTCGTTAAAAACAAGTGGTGAGCTGAAAACAGAATCGCCACAGGCCACGTGAACTCTACCCCTCCTTGTATCTTGTTATGCCTCGTACCTGGTGGCATGTCTTCACTAACCTCAGGCTGACTCCACGACCTAGCCCCAGCCACCTTTTAAATTTATAATCTTATGCCTGATTTATAATTAGTTGTGCACACAGAAAATAGCCAATCTAAAAGCTCATAGATTGTTTATTTCGGTGTGCGATACCTCTGCGCAACTAAGTATAATTCAGGCTTTAGCCGTGGAACCCCCAATGATAGGCTAACCCCCCCCCCAACTCAAATCTTAAGAGGCCACATCTGCTTTCAATATCCTCGCCTCCGTGCTGCACAGTTACACAATCACGATCAAGTGTGCGTTTTGAAAGGCAGAAACACTCACAAATACAGACGAGGGAGGCCCGTGCCAGCACCAACACAAACATACTCCCTTCATGGCACGCCAAAGGAATGCAGAACAAGATGTCGCTGTGATCACTGGGCTTGGTGGATAACATTAATAACTTGTAGTTGGGCTATATTCATGTGCCTGGGGGAGGGGGGCATTGTGGAATCAGTGCTCACTGCTCAGGATGAATGGGCATACTGTATCGCAGGAATTTGTAGACACTTTTAACATGCAATGGCACTGTCAGCTCACATGAGCACATGAGTATGGTTTACACCACATATCTGGGCTTTAGGTTCACAAACAAACACGCACGCAAGCAAGCACGCAAGCAAGCATGCAAGCACGCAAGCATGCACGAGCACACGCACACGCACGCACGCACGCACGCACGCACGCACGCACACACACACACACACACACACACACACACACACACACACACACACACACACACACACACACACACACACACACACACACACACACACACACACACACACACACACACACACACTATCTGTGCCAAAAGCGGGTCATGAAAGGAACAATAAAGGACAACAATTCCGTTATCAACACCACTCCCAGCGAAATCTGAGTGCTGTGAATGTGAGCACTCACACCATGTTGCCGTGCCAGAGGAGCCTTTCACTCTCATCATTGTTGACCTTGAGGTTACAATTGCAGGACTACAATTGAAACCTTTTTTTCTTCTTCTCTCAACTGCAAACAAGTGGGCAACAACGGGGTGCTCAAACTTAGTTTGCTGGTTTAGAGGAAGCTGTGTCTCAACTGAAATATGGCCCACGCATTTCTGGAAGGGGAGGTGGAATAACAGCATTGGGGCTCAGATGTCAGGTCGTTTGGTAGGGGGCTGGGGTGCCGGACGGCTGAGGCGGAGATGAAAGCAGTAGATGGAGGGGCCTGACACAAAGGCAAGAGTTCAGCTCCAGGCTCTGAAACAGTTGCAGGCTGGCCTGCTTGGCCGCCTTTCACGTGTGATTGTCGTTCCGCTTGCACTTTCTCCCCATTTCTTTTTTTCTCCCTTTAACTGTGATGGTATTTTGCATGACGGCCACACTGGATCTCCCACGGAGAATTCCCTGATAAGTTTCAGAGCTGGAGCGATGCCACGGCCGGTCCCGGCTACAAGCTTCTAGAGCAGGGTATGACAAGCGTTACGACTTGGTATCACCTTACAGCCAACGCTTCCCAGGTGGCTCTGCGATCCTGCAGTCAGACTTAGAAGTCAAGGCCCAAGGCCCCATGGAGTGACAACTGAATTTTCCTAGAATTTCTGTAGCTAACTGCAGGGGTACTGGTATGCTTTCGATTACCACAACTGTAAAGCTGGGGGTTGATGGATGAACCAAGCACATTTCATAGATACTACAGCAGTTTATTAATGCTGCAGATTCAAGTTAAAAGTGCAAACATCCCATACGGTGCCCATCTTTTTTGTGTTTCAAAAGACTTTAGTCACTACTGAAACAAACAATACAGTACTTTGAAAGGAGCCGTGAGGAGTCTACATGCCTATAACCACCACAGGTACTACGCAAGACATAATGGAGATAATTGTTTAAACACACACACACACACACACACACACACACACACACACACACACACACACACACACACACACACACACACACACACACACACACACACACACACACACACACACACACACACACACACACACACACACACACAACCCTTGCTGCCTCTGCTGAGAAAGCAGTGTCGTGCCCACGTTTTTGTGAGTTTTCCTCTCCTCCATTACAGGCCCACGCTGGCATTCCTTTTGGCTCTTTTACGACCTTGCCAGCTCAGACTGGCTCAGCTTTGCTGAGCGCCAACACACACCGCTGTCAGTTTATGGCATGCCCTGTTCCTGTACAGAGAAAAACCTTCCATTATAATTATCAGTACAATGAGCTGATTCACAGTGTTTTAACACCGCGCCTGAACAACACACTCAGACGTCTCATCAGTGACTTCCCCAGCGGATGAAGCCATGGTTTATTGCTCTCGCTCCTCCATCTCATTTGGAAGTTATTCAGCTGATAGGGGGAAAACTATCCCCCCTTGTGCCAGGCAGGCACCATTACAAAAACGTATGAATTTACATCTGTTATTCATACCCTTTGCTGTGATTCAGAGATGCCACTTAATAAGTCGGCTCTGAGTGCTTGACACCTTTTCCTGTTTCAGTTGTCTTGCTCGAGCCTGACGGGCAGACGCAGATGGCCACTTAAAGCAGCTGCCTATATGGTCTGGGGCTAATGGAGGAAGAGAGTAGGAGAGGGTGTAGCTTAAAAGATGTCCAAGTGAAGGCCCCTGGTGTGCTTGGCACGAACCGGCAGTTTGCCATGAATGGAGATTGTTGGTGGTGGTGTCCGTGGTTGGTGTCCGTGGTTAGTGGTGGTGTTCCACCATTCTGTCCTCTGAAAGGTGAAGGCCATAGGTTCCTTTAAAAGACTGTGTGAAGGTGATGGAAAGTGGAAACCATGTCTCATGCCTGAATCAGCTAGTCCAGCAGCCACTGGCACTGACTGTGACTCAGGCCCAGATAAACGCAGACTGGCCTGACAGTGATGGTGAAGATAGCCTCTGGGCAGCATTGTGCCTGGCTGGCTGGTGCCATCCTGTCTTCAGCAGCACACCACAAGCTGACTGGTTCGATGTATTTTTATTTTTTTTAAACTTTTTTTTTGCCTTTTCTCACGGAAGACCACAAGAGCGCCCAATCACCTCCTGCCCCTGCTGCTCCACCCCTCACACAAGCCACGCTCTGCTGCATGTCGCGAGTCAGAGAGTGCCCGACTGCTATCGGCCAGCCCAGACGCCAGTCTCCCACACTATCATCAGGGTGTGATGAAGCAGATAGCACCACGAGGGCTCAGCAGTCAGCGAGCACACAATGCTATTGTTCACAAGACAGAGATGTGCAAGGATGGGAAAATACCTCAGGCCTGACACTTCCCCAGCGTGTTGTGTGGTTATGTTGCATCATCACAGTCTGCGTGTATACTCATAACTTAATAATAATCAAGGCCTTGTTCGCTCAGGCGATCAGCTTGATTGTTGTGAGAGAAAACAAGAATACAAGGGACGGTATAGAAACCCAGCCTAATAGACGCCTTCACCCCGTAATGTCCACTCCTGTATAAAATAATGTGGAGAACGTGCCGTCTTCCATGTCTTTCCCCTTCACATAAAGGCTGAGGTGGATGAAGTTCAGAGGTTGCGAGCTAGTATGCTTGTCCTGCTGTTTCCTGTCTACTGTATGTCTACTGTACGTCTGACTTCATAGGAGTAGGGTCGCCACGTAGGGCTTTGTACTACAGGAGGTGAACAAACAACAGAGACCTTGACCCCCCCACACACACACACACACACACACACACACACACAAAGCCCTCCTCCACTCCCCAGTCTCCTTCCATATGTTGGCGTCTCAGACACACAATGACAAAGCTCACGTTCGCACAAGGTCGGGGAGGTTGAGGGTGTTGTGAGAAGTGAGCGGGTACAGAAATCCATTCCCAAAGCTAAACTATAGGAAGGTCAAACTTTTTTTTTTCTAGACAATTGTTGTGCCTTTTCTGCCTTTATTGATAGTAGTCATTGAGAGACAGAGACAGGAAACTGGGAGAAAGAGTAGGGGAATGACATGCAGAAAATCAAACTTGCTGAAGAATCACCCTTGAAAAAGTAAAATGTAACGTTGATTTGAAGTGGAAACCACGGTAGCATTGCAGTAGACGGAGAATCCTCTGTTCTTGCATGCTGATTGGCCATGCTCTGGCTGTGGCTACACTGAGCAGGGGTCAGTGGAGACTCTCAGTAAATGGCCGTGTCGCCAGAGATCTCTGCTGCTGAGTCGACTGACTGAATAATGAACCGCACAGGCTTGTTTGATTTCCTCTGGAGACAGCTGAGAGGGAGACTGATCCACAGGCAGGCCTGAGCTCCCACTAACCCAATCTGCTGCACCCCGCTCCCTCTCTCTGTCTCTGGCCGAGAGACGGCAGTCTACACAGGCCTTTTTAGGGTACATCTATTCACCGTGATTTATCGTAAATTAAAAAGCTGGGAGCTCGGTTGCACAGCTAAAATGCCCTGTCTGCCTGCCTGGCCGTGCTCCGCGCTGTCTGAGCAGGATTCCATTTCCTCTCAAGCCTATTTTGTTGCCATTGTTGCAGACCGATATTTCATGTTGAAGTAATGCACGCCTACGGGAAAAAGATTAATTCATTCCTGTTGCCAGCCACGTAGCCTGATCACGCTGATTGCTAAAATTAGAGACGCTGGCACGTATGAATATTTTATATGCAACAATCTAACATAGCCATACATACTGTACTGCATATAGACTACTCCCCTGTCAGGTACAGAGTGCTCTCATGAAAATAGTCCTTGTGGAAGGGGCTGTGCTGCTGCTCTATGGTAACGGCATAATTACGGGGCTATGATATTACAGTGCAGAAGTTAGTGAAAGTGGTAGAGGCACAGTCATGAGGGAGCTCTCCCAATCCAAAGTTTTTTTTCTGGGAAACAAGGATGTTGGCTCGCATGCAGGCAGTCAGTGGTGATGGGTCTTGGCAGGCACAGATAGGGGCAGTGCAGTTATGGGCCCAGTCATAATCATATGGCTGCACATTCCTGTCCTATCTGTGCAGTAAACTGGATCTCCTTCTCTCTCTTATCAGCTGTCAGGAATTTTCTATCTGAGGCCCTCTCTCTCTACCTCTCTCTCTATCTTGCTCTCTGACTATGTCTCCCTTGCTCCTCACTCTCTCTCCCTCCCTCTCTTCCTGTCCCTTCCTTGTAGCTGCAGAGCTGACACAGAGCATTAACGGTTAATGGTCATTAAGATAAGGAAGCCAGGAGACGTCAGGCGGCTCCTGGGACAGGCTGGAACCCAAACATCCCTGTTGCCTGCTGCGTCACCACAATGGGAGGCGCTCCGCCTGCCCTCTGCCCCCAGGGGAGCATCGTTTTTCTCTCTATAGGGGCACACAGGAACACATGCACCAACCGTACACCACACTCGGTCAATAGAATTGATACACAAACGGCTCTGTCCCATTGCTCCTGATATAAGTCTATACGTACCCTTGTGTCTATTTTGTGAACCAAAGAAGCTGTATTTTGAGCTCCCTGATTAATTGAAGCATGTCCTCTACAAGTTAACTCTCAAAACAGAGCAGTGAGTCGACTGCTGAATGGTGCATTCTCAGATCTAGGCGTATTCCATCTACTAAAAACGAGTCAAATAATGAGCTGTCATACTCATATATCATCTATGAGGAACAATATTGTGAATGCAGAAAAGATATGACCTTTTATAATTGCAGTGTTTAAGTGAAAAATATAGTTCAATGCCTCCCTAGCCGTCTTGGAATATTTCCCAACTGAGGCGAAACTGTGATTGGGCTGTTCTTTAACAGAAAAAAAAGAAAAAGATCCTGGGCACTGCCTGACTGGAATGTTCCTTTCTGGCAGACAGGCCAGGCCTAGTATGTCCACAATGTATGATTATCTACCACTAATAGTCACATAAAATGATAATCATAGATGAAGACATTTTAGTGGGCCAACAAGGCTTATTGTTTCAGGATCTGGCGCCCCAAATATGTTCCTTCACAGCAAATTACATAGACATTTCATTATGGCTGTCTGAGAGAGTGACGGCACTTTGTCCTCTCTAACACGTCTATTGGGTTTTGTTAGTCAATATGTTATTTTTTTCATTCTGCAGAGAATGGGAATAGCTTCAACAATACATACAATGTAAGACCACACTGTGGTGGCAGATGCCAAACGATTTCAGACAACTGCACTTTTCATCAGTACTGCACGTTTGAACTGTATAATTATAAAGACCAGAAGCAACCCAAAAAAAAGACATAATTTGAAATGATTGATGTAGGCCTGCATTTATATTGAAGTTCTTTCCTCTCTAGAAAGACACAAGACACCATTGACAACGAAAAAGAATAAATGAATGAAAATAAATATTATTGTGCTTTTATAAAAGAAGAGAGAGAAAAACGAATTGGTCTTTGCACGCCAATGGTTCACAAATTACACGATTTTTAAAATAGGCAATATATATAATATATATATATATATATACCGTCATCCCTCCTCCGCACATGTCCAAACCGTCTCAACCTTGCTTCTCTTGCTTTATCCCCAAACTGGCCGTGCTACTGTACCAGCGTAAGCGTATATATAAACACCTATCTACACACGAATGTATGTGTGTGTGTGTGTGTGTGTGTGTGTGTGTGTGTGTGTGTGTGTGTGTGTGTGTGTGTGTGTGTGTGTGTATCACATGACTGTAGAGATACTGTGTACTGATTTGTGTGATGTTTGGACAAAATCTGTAGGAGTAATATAAAAAAATGTGTTTTGCAAAAATTGGCGTCCTGGTGGCGCTATAACGGGCCAATCTAAAAAGGTCGGGCCAGAAGTTCGGTTTTGGCATCCAGTGAGTGTGTGTGCACAGTTTTGCAACAACCGGGCCAACAGTGCCGCAGATTGGCTGCTCACAGACAGACGGACACACGGACGGACACGCAGACACACGGATGGACAGGGTGCAAAACATAGTCTCGGCCATGCCTTTTGGCCTGGCGGAGACAACAAGCGTCTGTACACGGGGCACTGTCAAGTGTATCAGAGAAGATAGCAGTCAGGAGAATGAGACTAGGCAGTCACTGCAATCGACACAGATAACTCCCTGCCAAAAAGCTTGCACTGTGGAAACCAACACACAGGCATCGATCAAGAGGACGTCCCACATCTACTTACGTGGATGTGCTAAAGATGCTGGTTCGCTGACTGGAGATGCCGATGGAGGGCTCGTCTGAGGACGATGTAGAGATAGAGAGGGATATTTATGAAGAGATAGAGAGGGATATTTATTATAATTTTTATAATTTTTTCATATGGTAGTGGGTACTGAATTGGGCACTCTGGCAATGGGTACTCTGACAAAAAGTGCAACAGGTGTTGCATTAACGCGTGGGGATGCACTCCCAACTCCCAAACTTTAATTGTTACCGACTTGTATAGTTCCCGAGTATGCCTAGTATATTTAAACACACAAGCTGACAACACGTTGCTTCAGTTCGCATTGCTCAGCTTGTTGAGGTTCGGTACCCAGCATTATACAGGTTATTGACTGGGTGTAATAGGCTCTCTCTCTCTAGACAGGAAGACAAAGACCTTTGTTAATCTCACAGGGGAATTTCAGTTTCAGTTTCACCAGCTGATGACGGCTCAGAGATGGTCATGATGAGCGCTGAGGGGAGTTGTTAAGGGTTAACTATTTTGCTCAGGGACACTTCGAGGCATAGACCGGGGTCGGGAGGTGAACCGGTAGCATTCTGCTTACGGCCTCTCTAACCAATAACCTCTCTCTCGTTGATCGAGCTCTGGTTTGATGCGTCGAGCAACTTGGATGCATTGATCAGCTTGTTGAGGTTTCTTACCCAACAGAAATCATTGCATAACTAGAAAAAGTGCTCCTCGGAGCACAGGTCTCCGCCAGGTCAGGTAGGTTATTGTGGGTCAGCAATGTTTCAAAATGCGCCAATCAGGATGGAATACGAAAAATCTGACAGATCCGTCTTGATCACATGACTATAGAGATAGTGTGTGCCGATTTGTGTGATGTTTGGACAAAATCTGTAGGAATAATTTGTTTAGAAACATTTGGCCTCCTGGTGGCACTATAACAGGACAGTGTGAAAAGGGTGGCATGTGTTCCTCGGCCTAGTGGGAATGTGCGTGCAAAGTTTCACGGCAATGGGACCCTGCATTTATGATTTGAGGCATTTTGTTCAAAACAAGCCACTCCTGCAAACTTTAGATGCCAATCTTAGCCAAACAGGTTGGATTATGACAAATCTGACAGATCCGTGTTGATCACATGACTATAGAGATAATGTGTACCGATTTGCGTGATGTTCCATGTTGTGTGATCACCTCCTGGTGGCGCTATAACAGGCCAATCTGAAAAATTACCAATCGGGCCAACGGTGCCGGAGATCAGCTGTTCATAGACGGGCAGACACACGGACGGACGGACGGACGGACGGACGGACGGACGGACGGACGGACGGACGGGTGCAAAAAGGGACCACCGTGTTTTCAGAATATTACCACAGTCATAATTGATATTTTGTAGGTCAATTACTTCTTGTTTTTTGTTTTCTACATTTTGCTGTCCAAAAACACTTTTTCTAATTTATTCATAAATGTAAAACAAATATTAAAACATATTTCCATTTTTTTTTTAAATATTTACATTTTTTTTCAATAACTAGTGAAAATAGATCTACAGATCTACAAACTGTAGATCTGTAGATCTGAAGATATCACATTTCTCTTTTGGGTCTCAAGCAAAAAGGTTTGGGAACCACTGCAATAGACTATATATATATTCTATGTAATACTATCCCATTCCCAACCCACCCATTTATTTCAATGAAAGTTGCTCACCCAGCGCATGCTTACCTGGAAGTACTCTCCTGGGTTTGGTCAAAACCTTTTTGACAATAGAGCTGGTGCACTACGGTTTGAAGCCACAGAAGCATGCGCAGTAGTGTTCTTCTTTATGTACCAAGCTCACAGTACCAGATTTGGCCACTAGTTCATTCTTGCTTCAAAAAGCCCCCGCCGGGTGACACAAAGACAACACAGACAAACAGATAGACAAGACAACTTGAGACAAGTGTTATCAGCTTGCCCAGTAATGCCTGGGTTATTGCGCTGACAGTGCGTTGCTTCATGATGTGTTGATCAGTGTTGCGTGAAAGAAATAGGTTCTCCCTTTCCCCTCTCTTTCCCTCCCTTTCCCTCCCTTTCCCTCTCCGATCAAGCTCTGGTTTGCATCATCATCACAATGAGGTCAGGCATGTCCATATTTGACGTCCGGTATGTCTATATTTGGGCATATTTGCCCAAATATAGACATACCGGACGCCAAATATGGACGTCAAATATGGATATACTTTACACAGAACAGACCAACAAAGTCTTAACAGATAAGGTAAGGTAGGGTAAAGTCTATTATAATTAAGCGCCTTTAAAAACAAATGTTAGGTGTTGTACAAAGAATAAAAAAACATCTCGTCTTCATGTCAGTATTACAATCGCAAAAGGCTTCATCTTCCATGCAGTTATGTAGGCTCATACGCGCAGATGATGCCAACGTTTCGGGCAACACCCATGGAGGTACCATCCTGAAGATGATTGAGGAAGCGGGGACCATCATTTCCACACGCCACTGCAACACACAGGGTGGGAACCGTTGTGTGGCTGCACTGGCACGAGTGGAGAAGACCGAATTCCTGCACCCAATGTTCATTGGAGACGTGGCCCATGTTAGTGCTGAGATAACTTACGTCTCCAGGCATTCGGTGGAGGTGCAGGTCAGCGTCATGTCAGAGAACATGCTCACAGGTGTGAAGAAACTGACCAATACGGCAGCCCTGTGGTATGTTCCCATCTCTCTGGTGAATGTCGAAAAGATTGTGGAGGTTCCTCCTATCAAGTACGATAGTCCAAAACAGGAAGAGGAGGGGAGGAAGCGATATGAGGCCCAGAAGATGGACAGACAGCAGACTAAAGAGGGAATTGAGGTGGTGGTGCCTCCTGCACTTGAACCAGAGGAACGTACGGTTGCTTTCAGCCAGTCTAGTCTGATCCATCTGGTCGGCCCATCTGACTGCACACTACATGACTTTGCTCAGGGAGGTGTGACGATGAAGCTGATGGATGAGGTGGCTGGCATTGTGGCAGCTCGACACTGCAACACCAACATCGTCACTGCCTGTGTGGATGCCATCAACTTTCATCGCAAGATCAAGAAAGGCAGTGTGGTGACGGTAACAGGAAAGTTGAGGTTCACTAGTAACCAGTCCATGCAGATTGAAGTGTTTGTAGATGCTGCATCAGTCATGGAAGCCGACCATGAGAAATATCGTGCAGCCACCGCAGTCTTCACCTACATTTCCCTAGACCAAGACCACAAGCCTCTATCCGTCCCTCCCCTGAAGGTTCAAGGAGAGGAAGAGGAAAAGCAGTTCAAGGAGGGCGAAGCACGCTATCTCCAGAACAAGGCTAAAAGAATGGCAGATATGCAGCAAAAACAACTAGAAGAGGGTGCTCCTCAGAACAATGGTCTTCACCAGGCTGGGAGGCCTACCCAGCCATGTCAGTCGTGACTTGTGGGTTGTAGCTGACAGAACGGGAGGAAGCGGGGGGAAATAGCATTTCTATAACATACAGTTTAACTTTTCATATTTGTGGCAGCCTGTATGGGCATAAGTGAAAGCGCCTTTGGAGGTGCGCTCTACAGAGGCCCCTCAACATGCGATTCCAATTTGGGTTTGATTGGATATTGTGTTCATGATATATGGCATCTAAAAAGAAATAGGCCTGGCCCACTAATTACAGGCAGTTACAGGCAAACAGTATGGAATATCAAATTCAAAAACCCGATCTGTCACATGACTCAAGTCCATTTGTACCAGGGGTTGTCCAACATTTAAATATGTTGCGCAAATAATAGCTGATTACAAGTTCACAACACATGCCATCGCCACAGATGATTGGCTATTTTTGCTATCCATCTGGCTTAAGTGGTAAACATATCAGTACTAAACCATGGCAAGTTTGCTGATGACACAGTGGTGGTGGGCCTGATTTCAAATGAGGAAAGGGCCTAACTGGAAGAGGTGGCAGAACTGTCACAGTGGTGCCTAGTACCAACGTAAGAAAAAAGGAGATCAGGCTTTGAAGGTCTGGGGGTGCCATGCCTTTGTTTGCTTTGTAGGCCAACATCAATGCTTCGTACTCGGTGCGGGCAGCAACTGGGAGCCAATGGAGGGAGTGGAAATGGGGGGAGACATGTGAACATTTTGTCTGGTTGATAACCAAGCGTGCTGCGGCATTCTGGATCATTTGGAAGGGCTTAAGTGCACATGCCGAGATACCGTAAGGAGGGAGTTACAGTAGTCAGGTTTTGATATGACCGAGGCCTGGATAAGGAGCTGGGCAGACTCCTGGGAGAGGAAGGGTCTAATCCTTTGAATATTATAGAGTGTAAACCTACAGGATCGAGTGAGTGCTTTGATGAGAGCTGACTGTCCAGGACAACACCAAGCCTCTAGGCTGTTGGAATCAAAGCCACCAGGGAGTTGTCTATGGAAAATGTGAGATCCTGCATGTGGCAGGACTTACCTGGGAAGAGAAGCTCGGTCTTGTCTGGGCTCAGCTTGAGGTGGTGGGAAGACATGCAGTGATGCACTCTTCTACCTGAGTGGCAGAGGGGGGAAGGAGAGAAACAGTTGAGTGTCATCGGCATAACAGTCAAACAGTGATAGCTTGTGAGCAGAGATAATGGAGGTAATGACTGTAGGCCAAATGGGTCATGATGAGTTATGCCGGTTCAAAGTATGCATTTTCAATTGATTGCTATAGCACCCCCCTTTGGCCAATGAGGGTGAGTTTTGTTTCTTGCCATGACTCTACCATTCTGCCAAGTTTAGTAAAAAGCGACCACACGGTTATGCCAGAACTGCAAAAAACAGCGGAGGAAGAATACAAACAAATACAATAGGGTGCCTAAGGCAGGCTGGGTTGCCTCCCAGGGCTATGTCGTGGGGTGCAGCCGTCAGGACACGAGGAAGCTGCAGGGAGAAATAGAGTTTGAAAGATAAAAGATCACATTTATGACTTCCTTGGCCTACTGGGAGTGTGGATGTTAAGTTTTATCGGTTCAGCAGTGTCCAAGATTAGCTGTACACAGCCACACACACACACACACACACACACAGACGGGGGCGAAAATTAAATCTTTGCCTATCGACCTGGTAGAGATAATCATTCATAGGCATACTGTATAAGCATCAATGATGGAGAATACAAACTAGTGTGTATCTAACCATAGTAACAGTTGGCTTTCAGTCTGACACATACCTGTATGCTAGTAAGAATTTACTTCTCTGTCTCGCACCATAATATAATTACGGGTATCTCTAGCAGCCAATTTCTAGAATGTATTATCAATGTTCTAATCTAACTAGTACTTGTAAACAAAGCGGGGACTGAATGCTCAAAGTTTTTTATTTGCGACAAATTTACATGTATCTGCATCTGCTGTTTGTCGCAAATAGGTCGCAAAGTGAGTTTCGAGTCCCCGCTTTGTTGTCATGATTCTGTTCTTACAGTTTGGCTCAGCACCAAGAGACGGAGGATGTGCGTTGTTTTTTCTTTAACTAGCTAGTACTTGGAACATGTCATTATTCATAGAGAGTGAGTAATAAAGCTGATGATAAAAAAATGCATGCAAGCAAAAAACACCATGCGGGGCATAGCGTTATCAAAGTCAACCATTGCCTAACAACTCCGATTTGAACTGACGTGTCCACATTTGGGCATAATCCGGGCACACTCACTCTCCCTCTCCCACCCTATCACTCCCACTTGTGCTGATGGAGCTCTCCCTCTCTCCCCCCTCTGCCTAAAGGTAAATTTATGCTTAGAGCGACAAGTGTCTAACGACGCATCGCACTGTGTCTCACAATGTTCTGAGTTTTGAGCATTCACAATGTCTGTGACCTGCTGACAGGGTCGCCACAATGTAAACAAGGAAGTGAAGGTAGTCTCGTGCAGCTCCTAATGACAAAGTTTACTTGTCTTCCCAAACAATCAGAGTTTGAAATTGACCTTAATAATGTCAATTTGTGCTGATGGCAGGGATCTTAATATAGTATGGGCATAATAATCTAGACACCCACCCACAGGTATCTCCATATATGGGCATATGATGTGCTAATTTGCGCTGAGTTTGGTCCATGCATGGGCATATGTGCACACCCGCCACAGACGCACATATGCGCAACTTGAACTTTGGGATCTTGTGCCGCAGCAACATGATAGTGTATGTAGGGCTATTAATATTGAAGTAACGAAAATGTACCAGTAATGTACTGTAACTTGTTACTTTTTTTAAAGCAGTAACTAATAACTATAACTAGTTACCCATTTAAAGTAGCTTGGCCAACATTGATTGATACTGTATAATATATCTATATATCTTCTTTTTATATTAAAATTGGCATGTGGGTGGGTGGTGAGACATCACAAACTAATGTTATGGGTGCAAAAATGTCACAAACCTGATATCCGTGACGTAGTGGTTACAATCCAAGGCCGTCTTTGTTGCGGTGAGTAGCGAAAGTTATTGTTTATTTTTACTGAAGTGTAGACATCGTGCACAAGTTCTATGAGGAAAGTACACTTATGGTCGCATAGCATTCAGAACTCCTAACGCTATGCACCAGAGCTATGCTTAGCCCTGAATACCTACTTAGCTCTGAATTGTTACTAAAGTGCCTGTTTTAGGCCTGAAAGCGCCACTCTAAAATATGTCATTAAATTTGGTGGCATCATATATGCACAAAGGATAAGACCTTAAGTAGCACCTGTTGCTGACACACTAAAAATACAAACAGCTCCATTCGACATGCTATACATTACATGATTATTCACAAGAGGTCCACATCATATGAGTGCCTGCAAGTGTTGAAATGTAATATGTGCACCGTGGAAATCAACATTGAATTGCAATCTGGGGGCCTACCATAGCAGGTTCAAACCTGATAATCCATCAGTCCTCCAGCCTAGTCTCATCTCATTTTATTAGATCACGCCAGTACATCACAGGTTACATATTGTTCCACAGAGGACACCCTTTTGTAGCACGACAACACATACTGATCTCAGTAAAACATCAGCACACAGTCTCATAGCCTATTCTTTTCCAAGTCTTGAGGATCAGCCACATTTTTTTCAGCTCATCATAACAACCAAGTTGCTCCTAGAAGGAAGAGATCTGGTTCCATTTTTGCCTGAGGACTCAAGATTTACTGGGGACCTGTAAATCCAAATGTCTGCTCTGAAATATTTCCCTGTGGGAAGTTTATGGCTGAGCTCGGGGTCTCTGCTGAGATAAGGAGTGTGATTGGAAAGTGCTGTGTGTGCAGCGTACCACTCCTTCACTACCGTCCTGTCCTCTAATTCAGCTCCACATCTGCTCCCCACACTGCAGGCTGTAATGTGGCTATAAGTCAGGCCACTGTGGCCGTAATCCCCCAGTATCAAAGCACAAGCTCTCTCTCTCTCCTCATTCCTCTCCACCTCTCTCTCTCTCCCATTCACCCCCCTGTGTGATGACAGACCCCTGAGAAGAGCCCTTTGTTGGCAACTGAGCTTACCTCATTTTCAAAATACCAGGAGCCCCATTGGATAATAAAAATGTGCCTATATTGGGGTGCATATTTCTGTCCAAAGCCAAACAGCTCCGTGCACAGCAAACAGAGCTAGGCTTGTTGAATCAGACCAGAACTTCGAAGAGAGGCCTTTTTTTCCTCTTTCCCTTTGACTTTTCTGTGCAAAAGCCCTATTTTCCCTGCTGCCTTAACTACAGTGGGAAAGCGGCCTTGCGTGGAGTCTGCATCGCTGGGACCTTAGTAATATCCACCGCGGAGCCTGTAATTACTCATGCCTAGTTTATGCTCTGTCGTACGACGGTGGCGCATGCTGAAAATAGCTGATCTACAAGCTCACAGCGGGTCACATCCACAACGCGCAGTGAGCTTGTAGATCCGCTATTTTCGGCACAGGACACCATTGTACGACGGAGCATAAATTAGGCTTCAAAGTTCAGACAATGGAGGTGCTTCAGACCAATGGCTCTGCTTCAGACATCAGTGCTGCCACTAGGCCACTCCTCCAGTGTTCTGCAGGCCCGGCGGCCTGTAAACGTGTCAGTGGCAGGATATCACACACACACACACACATGCACACGCACAGATCCAAACAATCATACATACACACAGAGGAGGGTTGCAGGAGACAAAATAAAGAAGGGAGCCTGAGTGCTGTCTTATTTTTCTCATTTCCAATTGTTGACAGTAGATGAGCTGATAATGCTCTTTAGCTCGTAGAGTACATTGCAATGTTAACGTATCCCTCCTTTATGAATGGAGTGATAACTGTCACATTTAATTTCTCTCTATGTAGTGCAAGAATGCTGGGGTCTTAGGGACTTTGTCACTGAAAGTCAGTGTGACAACTGCTCCCAGGTGTGTGGTGGTGAGTAATAGTGACTCATGTGAGTAATGTCTCCTGCACTGCATCAGGCCGTGACGCTACATGAGGAGTCTTATCCAGCCATCCCGGACGACACTACAAATCACAGAGAAACAGCCTCCACTTAATGCACCTCCTGTTACACCGAGAGAAACGGGGCAGGAATGTTTAAGATGAACTTCAGATAACAGCATCACGCAGCACAATGGCTTCCATGCCATTGGTGGAGCAAGCGACAGAGTCGCACGCGATCATACACAGGCACACAGGAATGCTCTCTGCTCCTTGCGCACGCTCACGATAATGGTGGAGCACCATTGGCTATCTTGCCATCAGTGTGGAGGCTGGCAGACGCGACCCTTTGAAACACGATCCTCACCCCAGCCTGGGCCTGCCTCCCTTGCCCTAATTGGATGATTATATCCAGAACAACATTATTTTAACTCAGAAAGAGAAAGAGGGAGGGGGGTCCTTTAATACTCAGTAAATTCCTCTTGACTCGCTATTTGTACCCGTGGCAAAGAGTTGCCGACTTCAGGCTGTCAAATGAGTGCCAGATTGTTTGACTATGTTCAGCAAGGACTGAGGCGTAAAGTGTGGGGTACGGCTCCTCAAGTCAGAGCCAGCAGTGCACTAGTGACGTCAGTTGCTGCACATCAAAACACTGCGGATCCATGCAACTGAGACAAGAAAAACTATTCCATACACACTGTTCTCTCCACAAACGATTTGCTTTTAGGAAATAATCCAGCCATCCAACACACACAACACAAGAGGCTGCAGGAGTTGATTACTCTCCAGTCACAAAAAAAAAAACCTACTCTGCAGACATTGCTGTTTCATTTGTTTGCAGACAATGAATAGTCTGAAAGTTCTCAGTCATCTTAAGAGTAGCACTCAATGAAGAAAGAAAACATTTTGAACTTGCCCTTTTATCTTTTCGGGGATCAATCAAAATGTTGGAACAAGTTGAGAGATTCCTCTCACATATGGCAAATAAAGAAATTGGTCCATCTATGATCTCCAAAAACAACGCAGTGACACAAATACCGGTTCGACCACAGCAATGTTGTTGTGACAACACATGCAGGATGTGTTGCTGTGCAATTATTCCTAGCTTAGTCAAAACCAGTGAAATGCTGTCAATCTGGGCCAAAGTGCACTCCGTCTCCCCAACATGAGAAGGCTTGTTAGTGGTCTGGGGGGACGTTAGATTGCATGTTCTCTTGGCTGTGCTGACATCCACTTGGAGGCCACGGCAGTGTTGGGAACAAAGCAGGGCTTGGCTCAGGCCTGCTTGGTGCTGCAGCTATTTTAGTGGTGATCCATATATCAAAAACTCCTAAAAACAGACAAAGCCTCTCAAATATTTGCTTAAACTTTCGATGCCCCATAATCATGCCAGTAATGATAGTGTGTTTGCTTTGTCCAAACATCAGGGCCCTGTTCTGCACCTGTGCACCCCCCTACACACACACGCACACACACACGCACACACGCACGCACACGCACACGCGCACACACACACACACACACACACACACACACACACACACACACACACACACACACACACACACACACACACACACACACACACACACACACACACACACACAACCTGGACCTGATAAAATTACAAGGCAAGGGTGTTAAGTCTCATTCTCCTTCATAAACATACAGTACACACAAGAAAATATATTGATTTATATTGCTATATTGAAAACAATTGTCAAATAATATTTTTTCATAATGTAGGCACCCTACGTTTTGTAGAAATTAGGCAGAATTCAGGCCAACTTCATGACTTAAGAGAGCCATAGTTCTGCTTTTATCCTTATTGCTGTTGGATATTGCATCAAACGCCTTTATGCAAGTCCCTAAGTATTCTTAGTAATGAGAAACACTTGCATGTTATATGGTCCAGAGATGCAAAAGCAGTTTAGTTAAAAAAAAGCATGACCTCAGGAGAGAAAATTGGCTGACTTTAAGAATTCACCAGCAATGTACTAACTAATACCTACAATGTTATACCCACCACGTAGGGGTGTCACAATATATCGCGATATCAAAACGTGATATGTATCGTCATATATTTTCTTGTTTTTTTGGTGAAAGTTACAGGAGTTCTTACTGTATGGTGTGTGTGATATGAAATGTGAGCTTACTATAATCACAGTAATCATTAATTATGTCTTCCATCATATTCAAGGGCTTTTGGAGAGCCCTTGAATATGTGTCCAGCTGATGCTCGTTGACGCTCGTTAATGTAACATCGGCTACATCAAGGCAATAATGTTTCTGCACTGTCAAATAGGCCTATATCTAATCTAAGATAGCATCAAAACCCAATTTTTCACAAGCGACCCTCTCTGGTATTATAGATATTTAGTTCGAGCTGTTGTTAATAAATAGTACACTTGGTTGGTAAAGTCCGGATGACAACAATATGACTATGAGGTTAGTTGAATTCATATTCATGCAGTAGGCCTAATTATATTTGTATTGCATCTACCTGTTCTCTGAAACAATTTGGTTTACAGTTAGTGATCATTTTCTCTCTTTTGAATACAGTGATTCAGAATAAACTAGTCCATACCCGGGGATGTGAGCACTCAAAGTATTTGCAGACTTTGGGTTATTATGCACTGTGCAAACTTTGAAAGCCAATCGTAGTCAATCCGAATAGAATCTGAAAAATCTGACAGATACATCTTGATCATGACTACAGAGATAATGTGTACCAATTTGGGTGATGTTTGGACAGAATCTGTATGAGTATTATAAAAAGAATTGTTTAGTAAAAACCTGCGCTATAAAAGGCTGATGTAAAAAATTTAGGGCAGGGGTTTTTCCTTGGCCTCTAGAGAGTGTGTGCAGATCGGTCCAGTTATAGGTAAAGATTTGAAAAACGTAGTATAGCATTTCTTCCTTAGCCTAGTGGAAATGTGCGTACAAAGTATTTTAAAAACTAGACACATTGCAAGTTGCTGTATTCTGTTTTCCACCCAGAGCCATCCCAGCCTAGCAAAGTGAGCATGGCGTTAGGTGAGTGGAGGCTGTGTAGCAGTCTTAACATCGTACGAATAGCTCACAACACATCATGGCATTACGGTAATGCCACACCTCAAAAATATATGGCTATTACACAATTTTCTAAATAAAAAACATCCTGTCATGCCACTCAGTGTGTTTCAAGAATGGGGGTTGTTTCCTGAGTGCTCCACATTGAGAATTAGCATTAGCCTCATTACGGGGTCAGGGTTCATTTCAGGGCTATGGCGGCAGGAGACACATGACTGCCTCGACCAGTCACTGGCTGCCGAGGCCCAGAGCAGGTGAACAAACACTAGACTTTGTAGGCTGAGTGACTCTGTGCTTCTGGAGAGTTAATGGTGTCATTAGGGAGGCACAGATTCTGAGCTATCGCTGGTGATAGACTGGTACTTTCCCCTCAAATGGAAAGTAGTTTTTAGGTTAAACTATCCAGTCTCCAAGTGACCACAGCATCCCAAAAGGCACATGTCAGTTGATCCGATTACTCAAAACGTGAAACTATACTATATGAGTTGTAATTCAATGGCGTCTACTCATGATCGTGACATCATTTGGAATGTTTGCATCTCGTCCAGCATGCAAAACAGGGGTAAATCAATTTGACACCCTAAGAAGTCAGACTTAACAGAACATCCTGCCATGAGGTCGTTCAGACACCTCATACATCAACATAAATTAATAGCCATACTCCTGAAAGGACCCATTAAAAAAGGTTGAACGCAGTTCTCTGCCGGCTTGGATAAGAACATGTATGTTGATCGGAGATGACATGCCGTCGGCTCTTGGCCAAGACCTGGGTGGCAGTTCCGCCTTGCAGCGAGCGATGCCTAGCCCAAGAAACACAGGACGGAGAACAAAAAATAAATCATGAGGGAGGGTGTAAACACCAAAGCAAGTGCCTGTCATCCAGGGCCTTGTTTATTTGTACTCTTTCCCAGGCTGCCTGGATTCATTAGCACTTAGCCCTTGGCACCGACTGCCCTGGCACAGGCTGTGGCCAGAGGACGACCACGGCTGTGAAGCTTCCACACACCAAAGGATGAAGACATGTCCTCTCCACCCCACCCTGGATGGCACCATCCTCTAAAGTGGATACCTTCCCTGCATGCTTATTGCAGCCCTTTGGTAATGGATGCATATGCATGTACAGTAAATCCTTTGGGAAATTGAAATGGAGCAAAGCTTAGCAAATGTCGGAATGGGGTTTAGTTCATAGCCAGGATGTTCATTTTGGAGGCAGTGTGGCGGAGTAGGCTACAAGACAGCCACTCTGCGGTTAGAGAAGGAGGGTCCAATGAATGTTGTGTTTACAGACATTATCCACCCGACCTTCTCTGCTAACTACACCACCTCAGCTGGCCAGGTACCCCACCCCCATCTTCCCCCCGTCCTCACCCACAATGCACACTGGAGCAGGGCCAGGGCTGCTGTTAATTTGGCCTCATTATTAAGTTAAATGCTGCGCGGGCGGAGGTGCTGGAGCTAATGAGCAGTGCAGGGCTGGCTACGCTGCTCCCAGCCTCCTGTCCCAGCCATTAGAACAATTAGAGAGTGGAAAATGAGTCAAGGGGCTTCAGACGCCTTAATTGATATTCTAAATGCAAACTGTCTTTCTTGACCAGAGAAGACCACGGCCAAGACACACACAACAGCAACAGCTCTGCTGGTTTGTCCATGAAATCAAGGCGATTTGGAAGGGATTTTTTGGTAACACAAAAGGTCTGACCAATATAGAACTCTATGTGTGTGTGTGTGTGTGTGTGTGTGTGTGCGTGCGTGCGTGCGTGCGTGCGTGCGTGCGTGCGTGCGTGCGTGCGTGCGTGCGTGCGTGCGTGCGTGCGTGTGTGTGTGTGACGGTTTCAGAGCCGTGTGGGTTGCAAGGTTTCTGGGGAGTTGTGGTCAGGGAGGAGGAGCTCAGGGAGTGAACAGGAGCACTGCGGCACAGTAAAATCCTCAGCGTTAATTTAACTCTGAGAGTGTACAAATGTACCATTTTTACACTCTCAGAGTTAAAGGGACACTGAGCATTTTACTGTGAATTATACAGATGTGAGAGGGAAAACTGCATTCAAACGTTATACCACTTTTCTATCACTGTTCTATTGTTGTTCTATCACATCACCATTATATCACTGTTCTGTTCCATCACAACACAGTCTAACACTGTTCTGTTCTGTTCTATCACTGTTCTATCACTGTTCTGTTCTGTCACTGTTCTATCACTGTTCTGTTCTATCACTGTTCTATCACTGTTCTGTTCTATCACTGTTCTGTTCTATCACTGTTCTATCACTGTTCTGTTCTATCACTGTTCTATTGTTGTTCTATTGTTGTTCTATCACTGTTCTATTGTTGTTCTATTGTTGTTCTATCACTGTTCTATCACTGTACTATCACTGCTTTATCACTGTACTATCACTGCTTTATCACTGTACTATCACTGCTTTATCACTGTACTATCACTGTTCTATCGTTGTTCTATTGTTGTTCTATCACTGTTCTATTGTTGTTCTATCACTGCACTATCACTGCTCTATCACTGTTCTATCACTGTACTATCACTGTACTATCACTGTACTATCACTGTACTATCACTGTTCTATCACTGTACTATCACTGTTCTATCACTGTTCTATCACTGTTCTATCACTGTACTATCACTGTACTATCACTGTACTATCACTGTTCTATCACTGTACTATCACTGTTCTATCACTGTACTATCACTGTTCTATCACTGTACTATCACTGTTCTATCACTGTACTATCACTGTTCTATCACTGTACTATCACTGTTCTATCACTGTTCTATCACTGTACCATCACTGTTCTATCACTGTTCTATCACTGTACTATCACTGTTCTATCACTGTTCTATCACTGTACTATCACTGTTCTATCACTGTACTATCACTGTTCTATCACTGTTCTATCACTGCTTTATCACTGTACTATCACTGCTTTATCACTGTACTATCACTGTTCTATCACTGTACTATCACTGTTTTATCACTGTTCTATCACTGTACTATCACTGTACTATCACTGCTTTATCACTGTACTATCACTGTACTATCACTGCTTTATCACTGTACTATCACTGCTTTATCACTGTACTATCACTGTACTATCACTGCTTTATCACTGTACTATCACTGCTTTATCACTGTACTATCACTGTACTATCACTGCTTTATCACTGTACTATCACTGTACTATCACTGCTTTATCACTGTACTATTACTGTACTATCACTGCTTTATCACTGTACTATCACTGTTCTATCACTGTACTATCACTGTTTTATCACTGTTCTATCACTGTACTATCACTGTACTATCACTGCTTTATCACTGTACTATCACTGTACTATCACTGTACTATCACTGCTTTATCACTGTACTATCACTGTACTATCACTGTACTATCACTGTTCTATCACTGTACTATCACTGTTTTATCACTGTTCTATCACTGTACTATCACTGCTTTATCACTGTACTATCACTGCTTTATAACTGTACTATCACTGTTTTATCACTGTACTATCACTGTTCTATCACTGTTTTATCACTGTTTTATCACTGTTCTATCACTGTACTATCACTGTACTATCACTGTTCTATCACTGTATTATCACTGTACTATCACCGTTCTATCACTGTACTATCACCGTTCTATCACTGTACTATCACTGCTTTATCACTGTACTATCACCGTTCTATCACTGTACTATCACTGCTTTATCACTGTACTATCACTGTTCTATCACTGTACTATCACCATACTATCAGCGTTCTATCACTGTTCTATCACTGTTCTATCACCGTCACAGTTTTATCATTGTACTTTCACTGTTCTATTACTGTTCTGTTCTATCACTGTTCTATCACCGTTCTATCACTGTACTATCACTGTTCTATCACTGTACTATCACTGTTCTGTTCTATCACTGTTCTATTCTATCACTGTTCTGTTCTATCACTGTTCTATTCTATAACTGTTCTGTTCTATCACTGTTCTATCACTGTACTATCACTGTACTATCACTGTACTATCACCGTTCTATCACTGTTCTATTCTATAACTGTTCTGTTCTATCACTGTTCTATTCTATAACTGTTCTGTTCTATCACTGTTCTATCACTGTACTATCACTGGACTATCACTGTTCTATTGCTGTTCTATCACTGTACTATCACTGCTTTATCACTGTACTATCACTGTTCTATCATTGTACTATTACTGTTGTAAAATGTCTGTATACATATTTTGGACTTTTCTTTGTATACTAAAAAGGTTGAATGTACAGTACTTTCTTGCTATACTGTATGCTTTTGAGTGTCTGTCTATCATACAGCCCCTCCATCAGGACCGTGAGACTCAGCGAGGGTTTAGGACTCGCTCTGTTTAGATGACTTTGAGGGTTTTTCCCGCGCTGCCTCGTTAAATTGTCCAAACATGACCACACTGGCATTCATTTGCACTTCATCCCTGACACAGCTTATCCTGACCACACAGTGACAATGTTTTTTCTGGGAGATACCGGGGAGATAGTTGGCCAAAGCTTTGAAACCGAAGCAGCAGCTTAAGAGAGCTCAGCAGAAGGCTATATTTCGATATTAAAAGAGAGCAGAAGATCAGCGCAGTGTTTAGGCTTGGCTGAACTCCTCTAGGGAAAGAGAACAGCCTGGGGCTGCGGGAACATGGGATGCAGATGATGAGTGTGTGTGTGTGTGTGTGTGTGTTGTAGTGGGATGGGCTGGGGAGTACTGGGGAATACTTTCTAGGCTTTGACTGGCATCTATTTGCTTACATTTGTCTCAAGGGTCGGAGGTTGTGGTAATTGAGCTGCATTTGAAAGGCTGGGTCCAGGCTCTGCCCCTCTCCCTCTGCATTTGGCCCCCAGTGTCGGATGAGTGTGTGGCTGGGGACAGTGTAGAGCCCCTTCCTGTCACAGTATTGTCCTCTTATAAGCCTGCCACTGATGGAGAGCACTTAGCCATGTTTATAGCCACACAGGTTCAAAGAGGGGCCAGCAGCACAATGGAGCAGCGCGAGTTGGCCGCAGCAGCGGTGCGTGGGAAACACCGCCACACAAGCACAGAATCAAAACAAAGACGCAAGAGGGGAAAAAACGAGGATGAAAAAAAACACAGCGAGGATGGAAGGAAATTTCGCCACGTTGAATTCTGTAAAAAAAACATTTCCTTAACAGTCAGCTGAAGGATATTAGCCAAAAGGACCCATGACACAATAATGAATCTTGAGGAAGCTGAACACAGAGTTATTTTTGACTGACTGGCGCAGCACCGAACACATTGTCTCCTGTCAGTCAAATAGATTTTCCAGGCCATGAAACCCCTTGGCCCCCATGAAGGCCCGCCCCTGACTGGACAGTGCCTATTTCCCAACTGTCCATTGGTTGGCTGAATGGGTGGAGCAATCTATAAGGCACTGTTGTCAAAGTTATTACATCATTGTGCATGACACCACTCACTAACAGTCCTTACTGTACTGTATGTTGACTTCCCGTCAAAAGAACAGCGACCTATGCATACTTGGCGTCAGTGTAGGCGCGGGTCAGACACACAGGCCACATTAAAGGAGCAAAACTGGAGCTTGGGATTTGAGTAAATGTTTGGTTAACTGAGCTTCATCACATGTCCGGCATTTAACCAAATAGCGTGCTGACACTGAGCATTGCACATAATAAAGGCAGCCAGTCTTCTCTTGGTGGCCTTCTCACCCCAACCAGCCCCTGTGACCTGTCCTTCAGCCCCCCTGACCACCCCACCTCCCCACCCGACCTCTTTAATCCAGCTAACCTTGTCAAAACCGCCAGGCCTCATTCAGAACAAGCGGATGACTCTCTCTGCACGGCAGTGGCCCTATAAATAGCAGGTTTCATTGAGGAGCAGCAGGCTGAATGGGAGGTATTGTAAACAGTGAGCCAGCCTGAAGCCTTACACTAGGCTAACCTGGGAAAAGTGATGGAAAGTGACATGCTACAGCCAGGAGGCACCCAGAGCAATAACAAATGGACACCGCTGTAGCACGTCCTCCATTTGACATTCGAAATTTAGCTCATGCAGTTAATGGCCCAAAACCTTCTCCCAAACTCAGCATAGTAAGAACATTCCAAGGGTTAAGTAACAAAACATTGTGGTTCAAGTTTATTTTCAACGTTTAAACACATTTAACATTTCAACTTTCCTATGACCCTCTTTCACAACACAAAACAAAAGAATAGAAGGTTTTGAGGCGAGACAAAGGAACTGCAGTATATAAACATACAGTACATGGAATACCAATGTCGCTGCGGATCAAGATTCCTCAACACGCAAGCCTTGAATAACTCTGGTCCAACTTTCCCTCTTAGCATATTCACATATATCTTCTTCTCCACCATAGACATAAAGCAAATAGTTGTTTTGAAGCTGAGAGTTGCAAAGACACTGCTCTGTAAATCAGCTTGGGCACGGACCCAGCCTGTCAGTGAGCCGTTTGATTTATTGATCACTAATTCCCTTTGCTCACTCTGATTTGTACACAAGGCATTGTCACGGGCCGCCTCTGGCATGGGTTAAAAGGTTTGGCATGGAAGCCGTGTCTTCCTGCGGAGGGAGGGAGTGTGTGTGTGTGTGTGTGTGTGTGTGTGTGTGTGTGTGTGTGTGTGTGTGTGTGTGTGTGTGTGTGTGTGTGTCCGTGTGAGTTGGGGAGGCATGCAGTGTAAATCAAAGAACTATTTTAGTGGATGATACCTACTGCCTGACTTCTGCTCATTCAGGGCCAGGCAATTCAGTTATTTGTGTAAAGTGATGGATGTGTTTGAAATGGTGTCTCCTGGCAGTGACTATTTGATCAGCCAGGATTAACACACACATCGTCAACTCTGGTCTGGTCTAGTCAGTGTCAGTGTGGGCCTCCTTGCTGCACAGCAGGGGTCTGGCCCTGACATTGGCTCTGGTCTGTGGAAAGGACCAGAGTTCAAAAAAACTGAGCAGGCACTGGTGAGGCTCAGAGGTGCTTCCTTCCACCAAAGGCGCTTTCTGTTCTCGATGTCTTTAACACGTGGGAGGACCATAAGGAGCCTCCAGCCCCAAACACTTACCTCCCCAAGCACACGTATGCATGCACGTATGCACGCACGTATGCACGCAGACACACACAACCATTTTCTTTTATTTTTTATATAATTTCTTTTTGGCTTTTATGCCTTTATTGATAGGATAGTAGGCTGACAGAAAATGGGGAGGGGGGGGGTGACATGCACCATGGTGACTCGAACCCACAACACGGCTGTCAGGCTACTTTAGAGCCTATAGGTGCCTGGGCCGCTACGCCAGCCGTCCAGGCCACACACACCATTATATACCATTTTAACCCACTCATCTTGATTCACAATTCACACACAGATCCCAGCTAGCGGGCAGACATTTGGAGGCGGAGAGATCAGTAGCCAGGCTTAACTTAAAATGTCAACCGCCTTACTTTGGCTTCAGAAGAGTTGATTCCTATGGTCCCCATGCCACTAAGCAATTTTTTTTTATCCCTTTCTTGAAGAAAAAAAAAGAAGCTTAGAATCCAACAGGTACAGACCGGTTCTTTCAGTGGGCTGCAGCAAAAACAACGAGGTTCTTGAGCCCCGAAGGCCGTGATACCTGATCATCAAACCGCCACCAATTAGAGCATTAGGGAGAAGTCATTTATTTTGCCTATGTTAAAGAAGGTGCTAAACTCTGTGAACCATTCCCTCATACCCCTGCTGAAATTTCATCCAGAGGAGTCCTGGCCCCACAGAGAGAGAGAGAGAGAGGGAGAGAGAGAGGGGGGGGGGTCTGAGCGAGGCAAGGAGGGCCCTGGAGACCAGGCTTACTGGAGCAGACCCTGCCAGTCCAGGGGCAGTCTGAGAAACGCCAGGCACTCTCTAACCCCCAACCTCCCTGCCCTCCCCTCCTTTCTCCACAGACTCCATGAACCGGGGACTCCTCAGTTCATTGTTCGCAACTGAAATAATCAGCATGCTCAGAATGATCTGTCATGGCAGAGAGTGGGAGGTGGGGGGGGTGACGAGTGACGACTGAGGTTCCCCCCTTTTGAACCTATGACCTCATGCAGGTAAAAGAGTGAGGCTCCTCAGCCTTGCACCTAAAATCTTTCCCCTGTCTGGATATTTGTTGAACCTCCTGCAATGAAACCGCTGCCTGTGGAGGAACAGATTGGGTGTTGGGCGGTGCACAACTTTCCATGCATGGTAGGCAATGAAAGGAAAGCTCAGCAAGCCAGCGCAGCCCGCCCAATTCCATGACCATTACTTTATTAAAAGTAACGGTCTAGAGTACCCAGCAATGTTTCACGACCGAAGGGTGGCCCTCTCACCCGGTCTGTTGAATGACGATGATAATCGCATGTGGTGGATCCGACTGACAACTCATAACCCCCAGTATAAGTTTGTATTACCTCTCACATGTGTAGAATACAATCTATTGCTTGTTTGTCACTTGCGAAACAGATCTGTGGAAATCATCCACATACACTAATATCGGAATCTCTGTGCAAGATCAACAACATTAGCGATGGAAATCGTGAGAGGCCATTGGTGAATGGAAAAAGTAATGATGCAGAGATGGACACCGAGGCAGACAAGCTGGCCGGTTGTGAGACTTGCAGTAGAACAGGAAAGCAGGTGTTTGCATGGACTTCACTCCTGAGAGGAGTTTCCAGGTACTGCTGAAGTGGCCTCCTCTGTTCTGACACCCCCTCTCCCTGCAGCACATCAGTAATTAACATTAGCTGTTATAGGCTCACCAGACAGAAACTAGGTCTGTAGGTATTTTGTAATGAACACTCTGATTGCTTAGCTGACGTTCAAAAATAAAGATCTGTGTTTCAGAACATGGAATATAGAAAGTATAGAATGGTGATTCTGTCAACTTTTCTTCAAAAAGAAAATTACAAAACAATCAGAACTTCAGGCCATTCTAGCTGTTAGTATTGATTGGCCTGTACTGCAAGAGTCCTACCCCCTTTGATAAACAGCGCCCTCTGCTGCTCTTGCTCAGTACTATCTAAAGGGGAAGGCAGCCCCACCACTGGAAGAGACACTACTGTAGGTTTTCAGAAGACTTGTGAAAATACTTTGTGAATCAGATGCATAACTTGCAATTAAAAAAGTTTGCTCAAATGCACATCTACGTTTAAACCAACAAAAAAACAACAACACTGCCACCCTTATGAATTTCTCATCTGTGATGATTACTATGAAACGTCCGTTATGTGGAAATGACAAAAATGAATACATAAATACATAAAGGAGAATCGTAAAATGCTGTGTAAAAACAATCAAAAACTAAATGCATATTGGTTATGGTTGTTATGGTTATTATAGCCCTATAAAAAGCAAACATCTCCTGGCCCTAGTGGTCTTGTGTTGTACAATAGTGTGAATATGAATAGACTTTACTGATAGTAAGAGTAAATAGAGGAGCTCAGGAAACTGAAAAACCGACAGGTGGAAACCTACACCTTAAAAAAGAAAAAGAACAAAAATGATATGTCAAAGTCCAAGCTGACATGTTGCAGACATTATCTGATGTATGGCTGAAAAATAAAACAGTGATGGACAAGTCAGGGAAAGATTTCTTCAATAACATTTGTCTTATTGATTAAAAGTAGGTCTTTGTATTATTGGATTTCTGGATTTTACTCCAGAAAAGATGATTGGTCATAATTCTCCACAATCAAGACTGGCGGCCCTGTATCCAGAGTCAATCCCACACTGGGGAATAGGAGACTTCATCCAGCGGCCATGTGCTGGGGCTCCAACAATAACACCTCCCCACCGAAAGGAAATTCCTCCATCTCCTCCGCTCTCGGCTGGAGCACACAGCTCTCTTAATCCTACTCTGGTAATGAGGTCATTTCAAAATGTAATTTGCTGCTTTTACTACTTTTTTATTTACTCAACTTTTCATTTTGACTAATTGAAATATGCCGTGTGACTGATATCCTTCTTTTCACGGAACGCTTTCATACAAAGATCATAAAGCAGTCAAGTCCCATCTGATGAAAACAGCATATTTCCATATGAGCATCTGCATCTCTGATCCTTGTGGATATGTGCTGGTGTTTTCTGCTGCGAAGATCAGAGGCCTTCAGCGGGAGGGGTGGAGGGTGGGGGGGGGGGGGGGGGGTGGTTTTGGGGGGCTGGGGTCGGAAGAGGAGGTGGTGAGGCTGTAACAGAACGGACAGAGATATTGTTGAGAGCTGTGCCCTGCCAAAACCAACTCTGATCACTGCTCCGAAACCATCTGATCACGGGAGTGTTCCCCAGCCCGCCCTAAGTGGAGGTGACAGTGTGTCTGAGAGACACGTTACAAGTCGGAGGAAATTGGAGATAAACAGATAAAAGAATGCAATCTCTGCTGGAAGCAGCGGAGCGCAGGGGGCAGGAAATAAACCTGTATTTAAGCTGATTACCCGACCACGGTCCTGGGCCCTTTCAGCAGGCCCGCGTTGCCGGGGCCTCACCACTACCACTGTTGTTAATTAGAGATTTGCTAGGGGGAAAAAAGGCAGCCTTGTCAGACTTGCAGGAGTGTTAGTGATGGCTGGCTGGAGGGGGACATGCAGAGCTCTTAATTGGGTCTGTATGCTGTATCAGTGGCTGGCTAGAGCGCTGGTGATGATTGCTGTGAGCAGGTGGCCGTGGTGGCAGCTCCACGCAGGCCGTCCCAGGCCAGCCTGTCTGTTCTCGTCAGGACCCGGAACACTGAACAGACAGCTCCCGAGCACCCGCGCTCATTACGCCCAAGCTGCCTGTCCCGTCGCCTAGCAACGCCCTCACAGCCCCTTCACAACACTTCCTCCCTGGTCCCACAAATATACACCCCTCAGTTGTGGAGGAACACTTCCACACAGCTCAGTTATATAGGAAATGGGATTAAAAAACAACTACCTTTCGGCCTCAAAACCTAAAATATGACACATAGTATATCTAGCTAGCTAGACAGTAACAATCCATCATATTGTTGTGTACAACTGCCGTAATGTGTGAAACAATTCTTCTTTTGCTACATTCTACATTCTGTATCCAATAGTTTTACAACATTTAGTGCCAGGCCAGCAAATACACTGTTTCATATCACAGTCACCTTGAGAGCGTTTTATATCACAGAAACAGTGGTTCTATGTCATTAGTTACTGTAACCGTAAAATTATACTAAGAAGTAAGTAAAGCAATTCAGCATCCACTTCCCCTCCATGGTAGTCACAGTGTGTTTGCTGCATTTTCTTCTGGTTCTCTCACAGACATGCCAGGACTGGAAGTCATACATGACTTGTGTGATTGAGATCTGTCTGATAACAGCATAGCAAACACACAAATACACATACACACACACACACACACACACACACACACACACGCGCGCATGCACATAGACACAGACGCATGCGCACGTTGCACGCACACACACACACACACACACACGACACACACAAAACATACACACTCACAGGAGTTGTTAAGATCTTGAAAGCATTCTTGTAAACTCTGCTGCCGTCTTTTTCTGGCAGTGATCATCATCGGCACTAGACTGTAGCGGAGGTGGGGGTGGTCCGGGGACTTACTTGCAGAACCATGGTTGTGCCTTCAATGGCAAAACAAGGACACTCAGATCAGATGTAGGACTCTGTGATGAAACAAAACACCAGGGGGAAAATAAATCACTTTGATAGCATGACAGTCCATGGGCCTACTTAATTTTCCTTGAGCAAAGAGATTAAGGGCGCAACAGTTAACTAATCCTTAATCCATTAGAAAATATAATCGATTCTAATAAAATAATCTATTTTGGGCGAATTTGAAAATGATTCTCTTTTTCATACATTCTCAAAACTTTAAACAAATACAGAAAATTCCAGCTTTACAAACTCAACGTATTGCGATGCGCCGCGAGATTGTAGATCGGCTATTTTCTAAAAAAATACATTCGATATTTTTTTCACGTCGATAATTTATTTATTTCAAAAAGCGCACTTCTTGATTATTCTATTAATCTGAAAAGTAACCAATATAATAATCGGAAAAAAACATGAATCGATAGCTGCAGCAGCTATACTTCCGTCTGAGACAAAGAATGAATTTGGATAGTCTGGTCTGATGTTTTGCATATTTGCTAAATGAAATGAATTAATTAGGGAAAGCTAAGTCAACAAGAAGAGCATAGCATTTCTACTACTGTGGTTACATTTGGATAGTAGTCTAGTCAGCCGAGTTTTCATGATCCAGTGGAAGTTTGACGATTGTTAGAAATGAAGTGTAAAAGAATTAATCATGCCTGAATGTGACTGGAGTGAAGTTTCTTTCTTTTTTCTCTTAACAGGAAGGTATGTGGAATGGTGCCTGGGCTGGAAAATGACAGGAAACAGTAGAATGACATCAGTTATGGCACAGTGCGGGGCCTGTTTAATGAACTGGAGAAATCAATGGGCTTCTATAGTGCCTTTTTTAAAACATGCAGCACACTTTGAGACTCTGCTTGTGAATTGAAAAAGGACATATTTCATGCAATTGCAGGAGAAATCGGAGTGGGGCTGGAATCAAATCAAAACCAACATCACCTGCTAATGTGTAGTGACTAATCTGGCAGTAATATATTATTTTCACTTCTCGCTTCTCCGAGAGCCATGGCTTGAAACTCAAACAAAAACAACAACTTTGTTTTGTGCTGTGCCTCAGATCTGTATTATTCACATTTATATAATCCAGTCAACAGTACCCTGAATGACACAACAGTTCCTGCAGCCTTGGCAGTGGTCTATGTCCAGGCTGTTCAGTGTTGAAAAAGGTCAGTATTAAATCATAGCCCCACCCAGGCGGTTTTCACTAATGTAATAATCCACACCAGGACTACTACAAACTCTGTGCTGCTGCTCTAGTTACTGGAGCTGGTGAGAAGGGAAAACTCTCAGGCCTAACGTACCACTTGGCTCTGCCAAGAGCCCACGGCATGTGAAAACCGAAAACCCAAAGGGTGATCATTTGTCATGGGCAGTTCGCACGTCTGGAATGTCTCAGTTTGTACACTCGGAATATCAGACAAGATGTGTGGTGTTCCTGCAGATCAGGGCCGCCTGTGTGTCCAACGATCAAAGTCGGCGTTGCTGGTGTAACACCGTTCTCACACAGCTGTGTCTTCCCCAGGGTTGCACTTGGGCTGCGGGTGCTAGACCTCACGGTGGAAGTGACTGTAAATAAATGGTTTTGTCACTGTGTTCACACATTCCTCCAGCCATACTACTTGGCGTGCATGTCGCCTGTAGTCTACCGTCCTCACAGCTTACTAGACATCACATACCCATGCAGGCCAGCTGGGAAATTGGAAGTGTTGTGGGGAAGACATTTATAACTTTAGATGAACTTTGACACAAATGGTCATATTTGGCATTGTGCTCTCATTTGTGTTCGTTATCGAAACCCATGGGAAATCTTAATATATTCAAGACTAGAAGACTTGCACTGTCAACTCACTAATTAATAAATATCAGTGCACAGCTACCACACTGTGTGCAATGTAGATTACATTATTTTACATCTAAGGCTGGATAAAAGATAATAAGGGGTAGAGGGGTTGGTTGTAGAGACAGACAATTAGAAACACTGGAGCTCAGAAGCTGTCCTGTTGTCAGGCTTCCCTTGAGGAAGAAAAACCTCCTCAGTCAATATTTGATGTAAATTAAATGATATATAGGAAGAGTTCTTCCCACCACTAACACATATAAGAAATTGGAGCCCATTGGTCTAGTCCTCACAATCATAACCTATACGTGAGATTGCAAATAGGTTAAAATACATACAAACATTAACAAATATTAACACATATAGCCTAGCCATATTGTATGTATGAATAGTAGTACAGTAGCATATCATTCACTGCCTGGGCACTAAACGCCAACCTTACCAATAACAGTCACCATGGTTTTCATGCTTCATATTGACCAGGGGTGCTACATTCTAGTTTTTGTTATTAGCTATTCTGTTCACTCATTAGCTTAAATACTGGAAATAAGTAAATGGCAGTAAAAGTATTACAATTCTAACTGTCATATTGTTGCTACTATTAGCCTACCTATGAGCTAGGAGGTTTTTGCCAACTAACAAGCACTATTTTGTTAACTACATAATCACTAACATTTGTTGATTTAAATTAAACAATATTGTATACCTGCATTTGTCTGCATACTTCTGCATTTAGGCTTTCTTTTTCTACTCTTTCCTCAGTTTTCTTTGCTCACCTTTTCATGGTGATGTGATGCTTAGCACACCCAGTAGCCACTTGCCAGTGAGGTTCTACAGTGTTGCAGCAGCTACCACACGTTTCCCAAGAAGCTTATTGGGTAAAAGGGTAGCCTCGTCCCAGCCTCACTCATCTGCGAAGAGAAGATGTAAAAGGCCCGGGTGTGTGTCAATTATGGTCATCACCAAAGCCGTATAAGAGTAGCCTTAGTATAAGAGAGCTACGACTCCCATAGTAAGAATGGAATGCGGAAGTGCTATGTCTATCTCAATAAGATAGTTCCAATGTTTGGAACTATAGCCCATAGTAGCCCGCTTTGCGGCGAGATCACAGCGAGACGTTACTCTTCTACACTCTGGTCATCACTTCCTGTTGTCAGTCATTCAATCCATTTGAGGGATCAAATCAGTCGACTCAACAATAATGTGGGAACACAACCTTATTTTATTTTTTATTTTTTTGTCATTTTAGTCTGCCTACTTAGTACTTACACTACAAGATCTCCCTCCACACAGCTGATTCAAATCACTTAACACATACCATTTAATCCCCATGCAGAGATTCAGGCGTCACAGCCAGCGTTGCCATGTCTGTTTATTATAAGCGACATTGGGCTTGTTTTTCTCTGAAGTCACTTGTAAATATTGTTGGGAGTTGCTGGTTGCAGTTTTGTTTCTAAAATGTAGTTGCTTATTTGCCTAATATTGTTTAAACCAGTGGTTCCCACATTTTTTCACGTCAAGGTCAAGGACCCGCAGATTACATGTAATTGTCCATGGACCTCCATCTGAAAATATTTTGTGCCAGCCTGCCAGGGACCCCTACAAGATTTGCGTTAAAATATATATATATTTAAAATAGCAGATCTACAACCTCAAAACGTGTCGCGATGCAACACATGAGAGCTTGTAGATCTGCTATTTTCAAACAGCCGATGTAAAGTGATAAAACATAGCCAAGTCACTTCTTTGGGGTTTGGGATTGTTTTCATAGACCTGGCCGCTTGTTTCTCTTGCAAAATCTGGCAACACTGGTCACACGTCACAGCAGCAGCAACAGCAGCCACTAAGAATGAAACACAGGACATAACAGGAGTTAGGCCACAGCTAAAGCAACTTGTGTCAAGAAGAGCCATTGATCATTAATTTGGAGGAATTCATGAGGTTGTAGGGAAGTAGGCAGACTAATATAACCCTCTCTGATTTCTGTCAGGTTGTGTTCCCACATTATTATTGACTGACATGACAATCGGAAGTGATGCCCATAATTCACGCAAGTGCTCATGGGACACTGGAAACTCGTGGATAGGCCTGATAGTGTCAAATACTTCTGTGTTCCGATATCCTGGGATCAATACCATTTTTGGGTTTCTGATCCGGTAGGAAGCGGAAGTAACTTAACGTCATCAGGTGCGTCATCAGGTGGCCGGAACCAACGGCCGGAACCAAGGGTGCTGGTATCACCCAAAAATAATTCCCTGCAATCAAGGGCATCGCAATTTTAGGGCTTACCCAATAAAACCCTTAATGCGGCGTAGTTTAGCTTACAGGAATAGTTGGTTTGTAGTGATGAGCGGGCCGACCCGTAACCCGCGGGTCAACCCGCGGCGCGGGTGGTCGAGTCAGGATTTCAGAGGCAATTATGCGGGCTGCGGGTGAGCGGGTCAGCCGCTCTCACAGGCAAAAAATTATAATAATCACATGCTCTTGTTTTGTCTTTATTCCTAATAAGAATACGAATAATAACAATAAAACAGTTTCAATACACTTGGGGTGTATACTTGAAGAATATTTTCTAACCAGAATTATAGGTACGAGTCCGACCCGCGGGGCGGGTTGAGCCATAGATTATTTTTTATTTATTTTTTATCCCGCGATTTTTGTAACCCATTTTTTTCACCCGGTGCCAATTTCCTAAGTGATCCTGGGCGCTACACCAGCCCTACACCAGCACTACACCAGTCCCCCACAGTAGGGAGGCCAGGGCCGAGCTCATGCTTCCTTCAGGCATGAGAGCCAACTGACCTTCCCCCTGTCACCTGACAGGGGGGAGTTTCCCTGGTTGGACGTAGCGCGTGGAAGGAACACGTTATTCCAACCAGTTCCCTTCCCCTCCATCAGGCGCCCCGGCTGTCATGGGGGAGGCAGTATAGTGACCAGGATTACTACATGTTTTTGTGAGGGTATTAACTACCCTAGGAGACACAGGGAGAACATGCAAACTCCACACAGAGTAGGCCCTTTCGCCAACCCCACCTATGAGCCATAGATTTATATATGGGTTCGCGGGCGGGTTGAGGCAGGTTGGGTTCCGTGGCGGGGCGGGGCGGGTCATGAAAAAACCCGACCCGCACATCACTATTGGTTTGGTATATCCATCTCTTATTCCAACTTGTAGCGACTGGCGAGACTAAACTAGTAGTTATACTTGATTCAGCATTTAAATGGGGATTGGGAAAACTAACAGGGGGAACCAAAACAGCAACCGGAACCACCATATTTGTTTGGGGGGGGGGTTCAGTAGGTGTGGTCTAGCCCGGATCACACGAATACCAGGCTTTCCTCCGAGGTGGAAAGTCTGGTGACGCGAGGTTAGTGTTCCGATAGTAATCGTTGCTGGAAGTGTTTGTTCAGAGATGGGAACGCTCGTTATGGCTCACTCGAAACCCTGTTTTGGTTCACTGCACTCGTCCTGCGTGTGTGAAATGTTTCACATCAAATGCACTTGCCTACAAGGACACGCTGGACAGCCGATGGCCTCGCGTCGACGAACCCAGAACCCAGGGGACAACAAAAACAAGCGCTCCCTTGCCCCGATCATTCTAGGGATACAATAACAGCGTCCGGGTCATCCGAATAGGCAATACACAGGACCACAATGGAAACAAGTCCTCAGGGCTTTTTGTGTTATCCTTTTAGTACCTCTGTACCTTTTGCAAACTGTTTATAAAGTATTCAGTCAATCAATCAAGCCACATGGATGGAATGATCATCCTAAATAAAATTTGCCTAATAGATCGGCGTACTGCGTCACAACCGCAGACAATCCCGCCACAGTTCACAATGACTCAGAGTTCCCACTGCAGCTACACCCAATTATGGGTGTCATGCTGACTGTGACAGCATGACATCAGACCTAAACAAACTGTATCCATCATGACATCAGACACAGAGTACATTAGGCCGCGCTCACTACCTCTTGGGTAACCATGGCAATCTCGTGATCAACCAACAAAAGCCCATGGGTCAACCCTGTGACGTGAAATCCTACCATCAAATGTCAAATGCACTAATGCTTATAGCCCCCATCAAATGTACATAATGGAGATCAACATGCACTGATGTCACATCAAATGCACATCAATTATATGGAGATCAACATGCACTGATGTCATAAACAACATTAACCAAATGCACGTGTATATGGATATCAACATACACTGACACAACATTGATTCATCCAAAGAAATGTAGATCAACAACACCGATTTGCGCATGTGTCTCCTGGGTGCCTCACGTCCATGGGCATATTGGTGCGATCGGCGGTGTGTAGGTGTGAGGGCCGTATAGCCCAATGTGCGGGCCCAAACCTGTAGTAGAGCCATATAGCCTAATTTCGGATGGAATAGATAGGCGGCTACACATGACACAGGTAGGCCTATTTCCACAGGGTATTATTTCGCCTACATTTGGAGGTACGCCATCTTAGGGTAAAGGTAATTACAGTTTAAATAGCCAGCCCATAGGTATCCACTGTTAGCCTACATTCAAAATCATCCTACATGCACTGGAGACGACATTGATATAATAAATATGTTTCCAAATGTATGGTGTCTACTTATCAAAATCTTTTTGTCATCTCAATTCTCAATTTTGCCAGAAATTACCACTCGAAATGCTAACAGACCTGACTACAGAAAAGCAGTTGCATTTCAGTGACAATTCCTCCAGATGAGGGGTGCCTACACTTTAGGCAACTGCCTGTAGCCTGACTTATGGGCCAATACATCCATGCCGTGCTATTACAAACTGTACTGGAGCTCTAGGCAAAACGAACCATAGACCTGACTCTGACTGGCTTCCTGGCAGCAAGGGCCAGGAAAAAGGGGGCGTGGCCAAGTTCAAATACCATCTGAGGGTTAAGGTTATGGTTAGGCATAGTTGCAAAAATGGTAGGAAGAAGATGGACTTCTTGAAGTCCATCTTTGAAGAACTGTCAATCACAGCGACAGTCAATTGAAGAACTGTCAATCACAGCGACTACTGGCCAATTTCAGTGGTTTTGCCTAGAACTCCAGTGCAATTTGTAATAACGATAATACAGAAGGTATAGCCTGAGTGTAAATAGTTTTAGTGAGTAACCTGGGCTATCATAACCACAGATCATGCAGGGAGTTGACCTAACATCTGATCATTGGTTTTGAAATCACAAATCAGCACCATTGACTCTCGTTTGCCTGGTAATTTACAATCCCTGTCAGCATTCTTCACTCTTTTGGGTTCTAGTGAGAAGAATTATTAATGTATTACTATTATTATTATTATTATTATCATTATTATAATTATTATCATCAATATCTTTCTGCAGATTACTCAGCTATGCAGTGGGCTATTTGAGACTAAAAGGCTCACACAAGAAAGGAGAAAAATGAGCCTATACAGCCATACTCTTAATGAATTATTGCGAAAATGAAAAAAGACAGTAGAAAAAGAAAACACTTTGGATTTCCTTTTGGCTGCGCTGACATTACAAGGATGTTTAGCTTAGAGTGCTAAGGGAGGTGAACTAGACAGACCTACATACTACACACCAGGCCCTGGGGAGGGAGGGAGAGAGAGAGAGAGAGAGAGAGAGAGAGAGAGAGAGAGAGAGAGAGAGAGAGAGAGAGAGAGAGAGAGAGAGAGAGAGAGAGGGAATAAGTGTAATTAATCACACTACAGTGGGCCAGGTCTGGGGGGGAGGTGGGCTTGAGTTTGGGGTCTGGTTGCTGGTCCCGAGAGAGAGGCCAGTGGAACAGGAATGTTGTATATGGGTGGTCAATTAGTTTACAGAGTTCAGCTGTGACAGAGGCAGCTCTCCCCAGCCCCAGCCCCAGAGTCCCTCCCCATCACCCCGACCAAACCACATCATATCAGGGCCCAAACCGCATGCCGTGATCTAAGGCATTCCCCAGGCTGGAGCATAAAGAAGCCCACTCCATTTAGCCCAACCTAAATCAACAGCTTTTACTGTGGTTACACTGGATTCCCTTACATCCATGGTTTTAGTCCTTTTCAATTTTCCATCCCTTCACTGTACTTCTGAAAGCCAGACCTCCAAGAATGTGTCACTTTACAAGCCTCTGCCTCTCGCTTCCCTGGGATTACTGCAACCTACGCATCCTGTCCCATTTGACTAAATACACCTTTCCATGGAGTCCAGTGCAACTACCACTGACACAATATAAGTAATGGATGTTACCAGAAACTGGACAAGCCATATCAACTGACTGAAATCAAATCTGAATAGGAAATAGTACATACTGAATGATTGTCTATGCTTCCCTAGAATAGGGAAACTGAGATATCCCGTTAGTGCATAAAATCATAAAAGGCTGATGTTGATGAAGCTGCCAATAATGTGGTTTCACAACCAGTCACAGGTATGAATGGCCTCCTACTCTATAACTGCAATGGGTGACTGACTGTACACATACGTATAAAAACAGACTACAAATAAACATGGACATGCACGAGCGCACACGCACGCCCGCACGCACGCCCGCACGCCCGCACGCCCGCACACTCGCACGCGCGCACACACACACACACACACACACACACACACACACACACACACACACACACACACACACACACACACACACACACACACACACACACACACACACACACACACAGTCACACCCACACCCACACCCACACCCACAAACAGTCACAGTCACAGTCACACACACACACCCCCACACACACACACACGCACACGCACACGCACACGCACACACACACACACACACACACACACACACACACACACACACACACACACACACACACACACACACACACACACACACACACAAAGTGTTGATAGACACAGGCCACTCTGTAGGCCAAACCACATTTCTGTGGCTAATCTGATCATTAGGACTATGATCAATCATCTCCTTTGATTCAATGACAGCAGTGCCCGGTGGGATTAAGCAGATGATTGATTTAGTGTGAAAGGTTCCAATGTATAAATTCTCTAAGGTCTTCAATCTCTGATGTTTTACAGAGGTAGGCACACCCGGTCATAACTTTATATCTTTACATAAACCCTGAGAGTGAAACCCCTGGATACAATAGATCACGTTACATTATGTGAAATATGGACACATTTGTTTTTTCTTCGGTGCACAGCATGCAGGGATTACAGTGCTATTTATAAACCATTATGTAGGCTACATTTATGCACACATGGATCTATATCAGCAAGCGTTATCATATAAACATCCAACCATTCATCGGCTAAAAGGTATGCATGCAGATCTTTGCAGCTCTGTGTACGTGCGGGAGATGGAAGTGATTGCGGTAAACGCGTTCCAAAGTGTTTGTCCCACTGTGTGCGAGTTGTGTGCGTGCCAATTTGCATGCATATGTGTGTGGGAGGCCAGACAGGAAAGGTAAAGGTTGAGGTAGTTCCTTGGAAACAAAAGGCTCCGGCATCTCCATGCGAGCCCTTTCCTTTCCTAGGCGCCCGGGGCTTCTCTCCCAACATCACTGCACTGCTTAAGGGGGAACATCCTGGAGCCATGGTCTCCACCTCCCCTCCATATTCTATACATAGGCTGACCTATAGTGGATGACAGTCATATTGGCCTCCAATAGAATGTTTCATTACTCAAAAACAACACCAAGAGAAAGGCTCTTTCTCTCAGCCTGGCCCTCTGGCTCTGGAGCCACATGACCTGTAGCAGCGACTGTGATCTGGCTTTCCTCAACTGTGATTGCTGGGAACCTACAATTCCCAAGTGGCTCGCCTACCCCCATTGACTTCACGAACCCTTCCCTGCTTTCTCACAATCTTATCTCGCCAGGGCCTCTCTTGTGGTTTACCGCATCGTCATACTCTTTCCTTCTCTCCTTCTCCATCTTTCGTTTAGTCCTTTTTATTTCCCTCATACTCTTGCTCTTCTCCTTCACCGTTCTGGTTGAAAATTGAGTCATAACTTCCTGATGGCGCTGTTCAAAGGTCAGCCCCCTCCCCTGCTCCCCACCCTCCCTTTTCCTCTCCTCTCCCTTTTGTGAGGCCCCTCTTCCAACACGCCCCACACCGCATTCCACAGACAGTGGGAGCACCTTCAATCTCTCCACCCAGCAGTCCAGACCACCACTTGCAGTGGTAGGCAGGGAGAGCAACCGAACCCCAACCTCAGCTGCCACCAGGCCTCAGCGCCGGGCCCCGGGCCCTGCCGAGGAGAGCTGTGATTGGGAGAAAATACAGAGCAGCAGCAACACGGCTTGTGTGATGACAAGGAGAAAGCAACTGCAGGCTATGAAGGAGCAGAGTGATATCTGTAGCGCATTAGCCCCCTTCATGCTGCTGAAACCAGCTCTAAGTTAAGCCCCCTCCCGCCACTACGGGGGCCTCTCATGTCTGCGCTGGGAGGCTGGCAGCTGTGTTACTGGGGCACAGGCCCTAGAGTACCTTTCCCCTGACCCCCAAAGCCTGAAGGTCTCCCCTTTACTGACAGACAGCTCCAGTTTCAGCCTCCCAAGGCTCCTGGGTGCTCTGCTCTTCAAACATTAAAACTCTGTGATGGGGGGTCGCATGCCACATCAAGGCACATTTGATATCCTGACTTAAGCCTAATTCATACTTCATCATAGGACTGCGTTGCTTACCAGAAATAACAGATTTCCAAACTTAAAAATGTGTCACATATTTTGGGGAGTGATGCAGTCGCACGTCAAAGTATAAATTGGACTTCAGGCTAGCTTCAGAGCGATCGTATCAGACAGGCTGGATATCAGAGCTATATCTGCAGATCCCATAACTGTTCCCAGACAAGCACTGTGGGGTGTTATCAGTGGGTACTGCTCGGTCTGCGCTGCTGAGCACTGCGCAACACTGGCAGGCTGTTGTTTTTCCACCTTAGGCACAGAGA
>NC_137610.1:13548927-13651427 GCF_963280865.1 Gymnoscopelus braueri
AACCTAGAATTTAATAGTAAGCATGGCAACCATTGAGAAATGGCAACCAGTGTTGCCAGATTTTGCGAGAGAAATAAGCAACCAGGTCTATGAAAACAAGCCCAAAAGAAGCAGCCCACAGGAACACTTTTGAACCTACTACAAGATCTACAAGCTCACAACGCGCGACGCGTCGTGAGCTTGTAGATCTGCTATTTTCAAAGAAAGATCTTAAAAAATAATGTTACACTTTTTGAAACATTTTAAATACACAAATGGGGTCCCTGGTACAAAATATTTTCAGATCGGTGGCCAAGTTAAGTAGGCTACATTAAAGGAGTAGTTCACCCAAAAAATGGCTTATTTTCTATCAATTGCACACCCCATGAAGCCTTGAATCCATGGATTTATTTTTGTTTTTGTGGTATTCCTAAGCCAATAATTTGATTCCCGTCTCCTACCGGCTAATGTATCCGGTAGGAGACACAAAGTAGATTATTTGTGTCTCCTACCGGACACACACCCGATCATCAAATTATTGGCTTAGGAATGCCACAAAAACAAAAATAAATCCATGAATTCAAGGCTTCATGGGGTGTGCAATTGATAGAAAATAAGATTGTTTTTGGGTGAACTCCTCCTTTAAGGTTTGAGATTGAACCACTGCTTTAGAAACAGTCAAAAAAAACGCAAACTGTCTCCATGAATTGAGTACGTGAGGTCGGACCCCATTTGAAACAAGCCAATGTGGCTTTTCTGGGCTTTTATTGTAATAAATAAAAGCAACTTTACAGACAAACAAGCCCAAAGTCGCTTATAATACAAGTACATGGCAACACCGATGGAGGCCCGTCCCTACAGACTAGAGGGCGTGCGCAGCCTTCTCTGGTCGGAAGTCGGAAACACGTGACTAGCTGGCAGCAAAACATTACCACAAGTGGTTACTAGTTTAGCATCTGCTACTGAAAACAAATGCTTATAAACACTAGCCGAGAGTAGCATGTTAATTTAATTTATTGCATTATCAACCTACACATTGATATGTTACAACAGCACCCACAAATATACACTGAGATAGCAGGCGAAGGCTATAGTTTACCTAGTTTTGCTTCTCATGTATTTTGCGAATGAAGCTACGTTGGTTCGTCGCCTATAGCATCAATACCCGGCGTGTATCTATGGCACACATGTAACGTTACCAGCTTCACTAGTGGTTCTACAGGGTTCTAGCCAAGAGACACTGGTTCCTTTTCATTTCAGACATAACGTTCCTTCGCATTCAGTATCGAGGAATGGTCTGGCCGTGACGCTACCTCGTAAACATGCACAGTCGTCTGCAGGAGCTGAGAAAAGAAGAGGAAACGCTTCTCAAAATCAAAGTGATGCTACAGGACCAGCTGAACAGGCTGAAGGTGAGCTGATGGGTGGTTGATGTTTTTGAGTATTAAGTCTGATCTTTTCTCTGTGCCTCACAGTGGTGGACAAAGTCCTCAGATTTTTGACTTAAGTAAAAGTATCAATACTGCAATGTAGAAATACTCTGTTACAAGTACAAGTCTGGAATTGAAAATGTACTTGAGTAAAAGTACAAAAGTATTGGTATCAAAATTAATGTACTTAAAGTACCAAAAGTAGAAAGTACTCATTATGCAGAATGTCCCATTTCACAAGTTTCCAAATGTATAAAAATCGTTTGAAAATAGCAGATCTATAAGCTCACAATGCGTTGCATCATGAAGCATTGTGAGCTTGTAGATCGGCTATTTTCAAATGGCCGAAATGTATATAGGGCTGAAGCATAACGTATGTTTTCTGTCTTCTGATTCAAATATTTAATATTGATGTATATAAATGTATATTCCTGCTGATTATTGTGTTTTGCATCTTGGCTACATTGAAAATGACTGCTCCTCAACTGTATTCCGAGTTGAAATAAAGGTTATGATGTTTTGTAATTATAATCAAAATCAATATACAATAAGTACAATATTTGTCTCTCAGATGTAGTGGTGTAGAAGTAAAAGTATAGAAAATTGGAAATTCTCCAGTAAAGTAAAAGTACCTCAAAATTGTACTTAAGTACAGTACTTGAGTAAATGTACTTTACACCACTGAAGGTGGTTGATGTTTTTGAGTATTAGTCTGATCTTTTCTGTGCCTCATATGACTTCATATTCACTCTTCACTTGTTGTGTTTCAGTTCGAAGAAGGTGCCTTGAAATCGATCATTAACGCTCAAGCAGATGAAGGTGCCTCGCAGCCCTCTTCCCCAGAAGCTGAGGTAACAATACAAATAAATACATTAAAGATTAGTGTACATAGAATACTTTTAACATCATTTTTAAATATGACATTTTAGTTCGGTCAAAATCTTGCCAATTTCAATAGGGAACAGAGCGAGTGAAATTCTAATAGTAATAATTGGATCGATTAAATCATTGTTCAAAAATAGCAGATCTACAAGCTCATAGCACGGCACCGAGTGCCGCGCTATGAGCTTGTAGATCTGCTATTTTTTTTTTATCGTGAAAATTCGTGAAATTCTTGGAATACATTTTTTTCAAAGCAAACATTTGTAAAATATTTAGTTCCAGGGACTCCCAGAAGCAACAATTTGAGTTACTAATGTCCAAAAAAAAATACAAAAATCAAATATTTGCACACATTTTCATGATTTTTCAAAAAATAGTAGATATACAAGCTCATAGCGCGGCACTCGGTGCCGCGCTATGAGCTTGTATATCTGCTATTTTTGAATAGCCCAAAGAAATCTAAAAATGACACACAGATGCTGCGTTCCCGGTCTTAAAGGGTTAATACAATGGGTGATGAATGGATGTGTTTGTGAACATGGTTTCATTATTGTTATAACAGGTTCGTGTAAGTCTGGACAATGAAAGTGAGATCAACCAGACCAAACTGCTGCTGAGTGCCCCCACAGATTACGATATGGAAGAGGAAGAAGAGGAGGATGATGATGAGGGCGACGAAGGTGATGAAGAGGAGGATGATGTGGAGTTGTTGGACGTGGTGCCTGGCGGGTATGATGAGGAGGAGGGAGACGAAGAGGATTATTGAGACAGCACTCATTGACATTTGCACCAACAAAGAACCACACATTAACAGACTATTCTTTACTCGTTGATTTATTTTGTATGTCACTTAAGAGGTTTAATTTATTCAGGTGGAAGCGATAGCAGTTCCATATGATAAGCTGATGGTAAGTGGAATTTATATACCAGTGGCGTTCCATTATCTGTCATGGAGGACTAGGTTCATACAGTATATTCATTCATTTCATTACACCAGCTGATTTCACCATTTAGCACACTGTCAACCAGAGAATTAATTGGTGAAAACAGCTAATATAGTGTCAGAATGATTGCCTCAATATGCTGGGACCCCCATGGTATGTAAGTGAATACCACCACCATATAGATGGTAACTGTCACAGTGTGATGAAGTACGTAGGTGGTAGTAGTGTTTTTCTCCTTTGCAGAAGTCAAGGCATGTCATGTCTGTTGCATACCGCGTGGTAGAATCGATGTGCCCATTTTCCTGTTATTATGTAGTGTCTCTCACTGGTATGCCATAAGACAGTGTTATGCAGTGCTTGTAGCCTGTTCTTGATTCTGACAAATAGGAATTTTGAACAGCAAAGAGCCTGATATGTGTCTCTGAGCATGAATGTGTCTCCGAGCATGAAAATGTATGGCAGGGCCATATATACGAAAGCAGGGAATCTGCCTTATGTAAATTAGTGATATTCATAAGCACAAAATAAAATGTTTTACCTTGGGTTCAGTTGATTGTTTATTTTTTATTTATTTTTAAATCCATTTCCAGTCTTGATCCAACGGTGACAGTTAACTTAAAGGTTAGGTCTATAATACATTATAATCGGATTTATAATGCATTATAATGTGCTTATAAGGCATTATAACATTCGTTAGAAATGTTTATAATAATGTATGACAACTTATAACAAGGTTTATAACAAATAAGTGCTGGTCATAATGCATTATAAGCTCAGTGGAACAGCACATAACTACCATAACTTTGTTATAAAGTGTCTTTGTTATAAGTTATTATGCATAATTATGAACAATTATAATGAGTGTTATGAAGCATTATAATGCATTATGATGCATTAGAAATGTGATTATAATGCATTATAGACCCAACTTAAGTAAAGTGTTACCTGGTAGTTATAATGTGCTGTTCCACTGAGGTTATAATGGATTATGCAGCACTTATAAATTATATTATTATAGATTATAATACATCACAAACCATGTTATAAGTTATACATAATTATAAACATTTATAACAAGTGTTATAGACCCGACCTTAAAGGAGAATACCGGACAAATTAAGTGTTGTCTTTGATGTCTCGTTACTCACCGACCGACGTGAAAAGTGGCGTTCTTTTTTTCCATAGATTCCCCTGTCGTCATTTTTTAAACCCCCTCCGTTGTCATAATGGGAGCGCGTGGGTTAGGGAGATTCGTCTATTATAACCGACGCAAAGTTGTATTTTTCTCTACTGCTAGTCATTGTGGAGTCATTGTGCTTGTTTCCAGAACCTGGCAACACGAGTTGCCAGGTTCTGGAAAGAAACAAGCATCCAGTGTTAAATCGTTCGCCATTAACGGTGGCCTCGCAGGAATTTTCAACGCATGTTTGACTATCATGAGACTCCACAATGACTAGCAGTAGAGAAAAATACAACTTTGCGTCGGTTATAATAGACGAATCTCCCTAACCCACGCGCTCCCATTATGACAACGGAGGGGGTTTAAAAAATGACGACAGGGGAATCTATGGAAAAAAAGAACGCCACTTTTCACGTCGGTCGGTGAGTAACGAGACATCAAAGACAACACTTAATTTGTCCGGTATTCTCCTTTAATATAAAGTCTTACCCAAAATATTGACCACATATTGTGACAATGGTATCAGTCAATATTTGCAGATGTTATGTTTTTTTTGGGGGGGCTTTTTTTTGCCTTTATTGATAGTTCATGTAGAGATTGACAGGAGACAGGGAGTGACACATAGCAAAGGTAGTCGGGATCGGGATTCGAACCCGCGACACGCTGTCAGGGCTTTAGAGCCTCTATGTGGTATGCGCCTGGACCGCTAGGTCAGCGGGCGCCTCGAAGTCATGTTTCTTTTGCAGTATCTGAATCAATAATAATTAACTATAATAATTAAATAAATGGGGTGGGTACAGTTGTTCACCTAAAATATATTGAGAGCAAAATGTGTTTATTGATATAACTACTTACCCATTACCTGAGTAACTGCCATTTGTTTTCTGTCAATTCCCCGGCTCCTGCAATGGTGATAGATGTAGGATATCGTTGCTGTTGGGTGGAAACCTTGTATGTCCAAAACTGTTCATGTTTTATTATTTTAAAAAACATTTTGAAATAGTGAAAATAGCGTTGTGAGCTTGTGGATCTTGTATTTTCACTACTTTTGTGCGACGCTCTTGTATGATGAAGTAGGCCATTCATTTACGAATGTTTACTTAAGTTGAAATATGGGCGGTCCGGGCACCTAGGCTCCAATGTAGACTGACAGCGGTAACTGGTTTGAGTCCCAATCCCTACGGCCTTTTGTTGCATGTCACTCTCCATCTCTCTCTCCCCGTTTCCTGTCTATCTACACTAAACTATCAATAAAGGCATAAGAAGCCCCCCCCGAAAAAAAAGAAAAGAAAACTTAAGTTGAAATATGGAGATAAAAGGTTGACAGCAATATATGAAGGAATATGAAGGGAAATCGTCACTGTTGGGTTGAAACCTTGTATGTCCAAAACCTTTTCAGAAAATGGAAGAAAGAACCTGTGTTCCAATGGATCCACTGTAGTTATTAATTAGTCACAAGCTCTTGTCATTGGTTAAATATTCATAAAACCCACAGACAGACCTATCCACTTAAACGTATACACATACAGTATATATTTTTAAATCGCAGAATTAGCTGATTTACAGGGATTTATTAATAGAGCTTGTAGATTGGCTATATACGCTACTTTTGCGTGATACTGTTGTACAATGAAGTTGGGTATTAATTTATTAAAAAGATAAACAGATATAAGGTTTTTGTCCGACAGCAACATTATGACACATAATGTTCGTAACCCAGTTAAATGAGCTCACAATACTGTACAAGTAGAACTTTTTTTTAAATGTTATTTAGGAAAATTAAAATGTGGTTATTTTTTAAATAATTGTTGATTCTGTTGTTAAAATGGTGCCAATACTTCTGGAGGTATGACAATATCTGAGATTTTTGCGCAGCATTTACAACATAAATGATGCATCATGGGGCAAGCAGACGAAGACAGAAATCGGCCTCCTTTCCACAGGTCTACTAAAATCTGTGTTATACTTGTGTCATTCCTCCCCTAACGTGGCCTAGCCACCACGTTTTGCAAATGCATAATGCAGTGCAAACACTTTCCACCAGCAAACCGTTCAGCATTTTCTAAACAGCCAAAACAATGCAGAGAGCCTCACAATGAGATTTGCTTTCGCATGGAGAGCAGAGACAACTCTGTGGAAGGGTGGTGCAGTAGGTGATGTACAATAGAGATTCCACCAATTGATATACAGCTTTCCACATTGTCCTGAGGTTCACCCAGGTACTTCAGTGTACACTTTGGACTCCTGCTCGTCAACACCTCATAAGGCACACAGCTAACTGGGTAACAAATCTTGATGACTTATTCACTATAGCTGCAAAGAAATAGTATTCATTCATTGTATGATTGTCATACAGTATTGTTAGTGGCAAGACTTGTTTTTTTGGTCACATACTGTAGGGCTGCTTCTGGAGTTCGCATGTAGTTGAAGTTTGCCTTTCAGTAATAAAAAATGTCTAAGGAGAGATGACATAAAACAGACAAAATGTTAGTTAAGAGAGAAAAGGGATCTCATGAATGAAGTCCCAAATTCTGCCTTGCCTTTTTGCTGCTAAGTGATTGTGTGGCCCCACGATTGTTACCGAGACAAGTGGCAGTGCTGTTTGGTCAACTTTAATTACTATACACTACAGTATATACTTTTACTTTTTAATTAACCTCTATTTTGCACCTTTTCAATTGGTTTTCGATGAATGGCCTCAAACTACCAGAGCTCTGCTAAAGAATTATTCTAAAATGTATCTAACTCATTGGACACTTTTGTCTCTATTCTAGGATTTGTTAACCATCAGTAGAACTGATTATACACATTTTAATTGAAATTACACATATATACTTACATACAATATATCTTGTCAATATGAAATATGACTGAGCTTATAAGGTTTTGCTTCCGAAAGTAGAAGATTATTTTAATTTTGAAATTACACTCATGGATTTGTGATTCATAGATTAAATCATTTGCTTTTACATGTTGTTGAACATAAAGAATAGATCAGATGAGGCTATGTTGACAACTTCATTTCAGACTAATTGTACTATCTAAGTAGCTCAGTGTACTGTGCTTAATTTATACTCAGTCGTACAATGGTGTCGCACAACTAAGTATAAATCAGATTTTATTCCTCCATTGTTTATGTGCTAGTATACAATAAACATATCGGCCTCGCCAACATTAACTTTGCTTACAGAAGTGAAACCGTACTTTGTAAAGGATCTGTCCACCTCAGCAAAATTAACTCACAGTCCATTGAGTCTGAATAGGAGCATTTAGCTCTGCATTATGAACATGAGACCCACTGTATAGTCCACTACGCTAGATGCTTCCAGGCTGTTTGATGGCAGTTCAGCCAGATTTAGAAATTATTTCACTTTCTTTTCCAGCAAGAGAGTGAGTGAGTGAGTGAGTGAGTGAGTGAGTGAGTGAGTGAGTGAGTGAGTGAGTGAGTGAGTGAGTGAGTGAGTGAGTGAATGAGAGTGTGAGTGTGAGTGTGAGTGTGAGTGTGAGTGTGAGTGTGAGTGTGAGTGTGTGTGTGTGTGTGTGTGTGTGTGTGTGTGTGTGTGTGTGAGAGAGAGACCATGTGTACACCTGCATGTCTGTGTACAGACCAGCTCAGTTATACGTAGTTCCGATATAGTATTCTAGTAGTCTGTGCGTAGAGCATGACATGCAGGCATATGCCTTGACTATGTGCACTCTTGGAAACATCATTGATTTTTTTGTTTTTGTCCTAGGCCAGTCTTGTTATATAGGCCATTATAAGTTGTGGTGTAGGGCGATGTGATGCTGAGATGTTTTCCTCTGTATGTAAAGGTCAGTGAGTTACTGGAGAACGACACAGTGACTGTGCTGCAAGCTCAGGAGTACCATGCTGCCCCGCTGTGCGGCCACCGTGTGCCATGTGCTTGTGTTGGTGCTGTGTCTGTCTGCGGCTGAGGAGTTCGACTGGACAAAGAACGAACGAGGCTCCTTCTATTATGGCACTTTTCCAACTGGTATGAGCACTCAGAAAGTTCTGAGCAAGTGAGATGCTTGCTGTGTTTATTGGCATGAATTATGATATTTTAGATGTATGTTATTTTTTAGGCTGATCTCCCAGTGGCTTCAACACCTGGTCTTCAGGTGACACTTGGTTTTCTATCCTATTAGGTAGTTAACACTTAAGCCCTAGCTATATAGTTTGGTGCAGAGGTGGGACAAAGTCCCTGTTTTGCAAGTCCAAGTAGAGTCTCAAGTCAAGACCGTCAAGTCCCAAGTCAAGTCCAAGTTCAAGTTTCGAGTCCCAAACAAGTCATAATGCCAATTAATAATATGTTAAAATTTACATAAATCGTGTGCATTTTTCACAATTTGTATTCAGGTTTCTTCCAGTCCAACAGAACGTAGTGCTGATACGGTACTTTTAATTCCCTCCTTGAGGACAGGGTACATATAACGCAGCTGTTTTACATGTCACGGTAATCATCTTAATTCATGCAACTGAGGTAGTACTGAGGCAGCACACAGCAGTGGTTCAGGAGGTAAGACGGCCGCCTGTGATTGAACGCTTAACTGCTCCCCAGGCACAGCTCAGAAGCTGCCCACTGGTCCGAATACTTAGGATTGGGTTAAATGCAGAAGACAAATCCCAGATATGTGCAAAATGTACTTGACCTTTGAAATGTCCTTCCTGGTAAATAGAAAACCTCTGAGGATCGGTGTTGGGAACCACTGTCTAAGTCTTATATCTCTGTTGCTGCTGCTGCTGCTAACATTTGCTGCTGATGTTGTTAGGATTTTCGTGGGGTGCCGGCAGTTCAGCCTATCAAACAGAAGGAGCCTGGGACAAAGATGGAAAAGGACTGAGCATCTGGGACGTCTTCTCACACAAGAAAGGCAAAATCCAACGGAATGACACTGGAGACTCTTCTTGTGAGGGCTACTACAAACTCAAGGTGCAATGATTAATACACAAACCAACTATGTAAACACTGGACATCCACTTTTTACCTCACTTTTTTATACCCTGCCTGCGTATATATGTGTGAGATGGAGAAGATAGGGTGGGGATTAAAATAAAGTAAAGTAAAGCTTCTGTAAACCACTCTTCTGTGTGTCTATCTACTGTATAGGATGACGTGGCTTTGATAAGGGAGCTGAAGCTGAACCACTATCGTTTCTCCATTTCCTGGCCCAGGCTTATTCCCACTGGGATCAAGTGTGAGTGGCCGATGACTGACCAAGTCTTTATAGAATACACTGTGTCACTTACATGTCACTTACAGTTCTTTATCTATAGCTTTATGTTTTAAATATACTCTACATTGTGACTTCTTTTTCAGCTGACCATGTGAATGAAAAGGGAATTAGGTACTATGATGAGCTGATTGACAATCTGCTGGAGAATAAAATCACTCCCATTGTCACCCTATACCACTGGGATCTTCCACAGGTGGGCATATCCCATACAGTAAAAATATATAAAAATGTTTTCTAAATTTGACAAATGTATGGACACTTCTACATACAGTAAAGGAAAATGTTATAAAAAATGGTAAATGGTGCATATAGCACCTTTATCCAAGCTACTTTACAATGTGCATTACATTCACCCACTCACACTAGCATTCACACACCGATGGTGGAAGAAACCATACAAGGCACCAACTTGCTCATCAGGAGCAGTTTGGGGTTCAGTGTCAAGACACTTCGACACAAAGAGCCGTCTAGGAACTTTCCGTTTCCTAGGCAGCCGCTCTAACATCAATGGGCCTAAACAGCATTTTCCATGCATGTAAAATACTGTAGGGCCTATGTTTTTGCTGTAAAAAATAACCCTATAACCCCAGCCTATTTGACTTATATACTATGGTATTGCATGATAATTCATTTGAAGTTGACTGACGTATCTTCCTCCTAATGCTTTTTCTAGTTCTTGCAAGAGAAATACGGTGGATGGCAGAATATCAGCATGGCCAATCATTTCAATGACTTTGCTAACCTGTGCTTTGAAAGATTTGGCAACAGAGTGAAATACTGGGTTACCTTCAACAACCCGTGGGTATGTGCACTTCACATTATCATTCTGTAACTTTAGGACAGACAGTTTTTCCATGCACACACACACTCACACACACACATTATATATGTATATAGTTAGTATACAGTTATACAAAAACATATACTTATGGTTATATATAATTGCAAGTATTTTAATGTTGTAATGCAATGACATTCCATTCCACTTCAGTCAGTAGCAGTTGAAGGCTATGAGACTGGAGAGCATGCTCCTGGATTGAAGCTGAGAGGAACTGGGGCCTACAGGGCAGCTCATCACATTATTAAGGTAGGACATTTGAAATGGTTTCTATTCCTTAAAAAAACTTTAATTATTTCAGCTAATAATAAAAGAAAGAAATAATAACTCATATTAAATTGAAATATTATTGAAAAAAGTATTTTATTTTATTTATTTTCTGAAAAGGCACATGCTAAAGTTTGGCATACATACGATACACAGTGGAGGGGCAAACAAAAAGGTAAACCAAGACAACTGCATTCAGAGAGTTTGCATTCTTTGGCACTGTATTTTCCTATCAGCAGTACAATATATGGGTACTTTAAAGAGCTACTGCCTGCGTGTTTGCAGGTCTGGTCGGTATCTCTCTGTCCGGGGACTGGGGAGAGCCAGTGGATCTCAGCAACCAGAAAGACATTGAGGCAGCTGAGAGATACGTCCAGTTCTACCTGGGCTGGTTTGCCACACCCATCTTTCATGGAGACTACCCTCAAGTCATGAAAGACTTTATTGGCAAGATACATTGCATTTAGCCCATCAGAGATTACATCATTGAACAGTGGCATTAGTTATATCAAGAACCTATCATTAACTATGTGTATTCCTTTGCTGTGTCCAGGAAGAAAGAGTGCTCAGCAGGGCCTGGGGACTTCTCGTCTGCCCACATTCTCCTCACAAGAAAAGGGCTACATCAAAGGGACCTGTGATTTCCTCGGCGTTGGTCATTTTACCACCCGTTACATCACCCAGAAGAACTACCCTTCAGGTCGCAGCGGTAGCAGTTACTTCACAGACCGTGACCTGGCAGAGTTGGTGGACCCACGTTGGCCAGACCCAGGCTCTGAGTGGCTGTACGCTGTGCCCTGGGGATTCAGACGCCTGCTCAACTTTGTCAAGGTAGATTGTGTATGGGGGCGGCAATGGCATCAGGTGATGCCATTGCCTTGTTGTTGCAAAGAGCAAGTCAGTGTTGTTATTATAGCAAAGATATAGCATTAAGAAAACCATATGATACAAATTGTAACTTGATGTACAGTATGTGATGGAGGGCAGGGAAAATCTGATTCCACCCCACTCCATGTAAACTTTAATTAAGAAAGTGGGCTCCATCTAAAGATATAGATACACTTACAAACAAATCAACATCTTTTGTTCTACATCTCTCGATTCTGTCCTTGACCCTTGATCAGTTTTTTTGTTTTACCTAAAAATCTATTTAGAGCAGCCTACTGATCATTCCCAACCAGTTTCATGAATATAGAATATAAGATGACTTAACAGTATGTTGCATTTGTTCCTCTGTGTAGACTCAGTATGGGAACCCAATGATTTACGTGACAGAGAATGGGGTGTCAGAGAAGATGGTGTGCACAGAGCTCTGTGATGACTGGAGAATAACATATTATAAAGACTACATAAATGAGATGCTGAAAGGTGAGTTAACACCATAATGTACAGCTGGGTGGTGACACCTGGAATTTGACACAAATACAAAGTGTCAACATTTTAATACTTCATAAAGAATATTTAAAACAACGGTTAAAATCTCAATAGTTTTTTGTATCAGTCTCTCCAGTTAGTCTATTTATTTATCTGAATGTATCAACAGTTTTCTCAATGTTTTGTATTACTAATGCGATACCAAATTTGCATGCCCAGCCATTTCGGCAAAGATATCAAAGCGTTCTAATTATACTGAGATTGCATGATACATGAAAAGAAACATCATTTTAAGCATTGATGTTATGTGGCTATTGAAATTTCATTATCACAGCTATTCTTCACTCTGCTTCTTCTCAGCCATCAAAGATGGTGTCAATGTGAGAGGCTACACAGCATGGTCCCTGCTGGACAAGTTTGAGTGGGACGAGGGCTACTCAGAGAGGTTTGGCCTGTACTATGTGGATTTCAGGGACAAGAGCAAGCCCCGCTATCCAAAGGCCTCTGTTCAGTACTACAAGCGTATCATCAGCTCAAACGGATTCCCCAATCAGAGAGAGGTAAGAAGATGGTATGGTTAAAGTATTCCCTCAGCTCTCTCTTTACTTTGTCCACTTTGGGTACCTAGAAAAGCGCTATATAAATCCTATGTATTATTATTACTTTCTATCTACACTCACACACAATGTCTTTCCTGAATATTAGGACCTTCCATACGTTGTATGAAATAAACAGAAGCAATGATGAGTAACTTCCGTCTGATTAAACTTTTAAATAAGTGTAAACTGCTTTTAACTCCTCCCAGGTGGAGAACTGGAGGAGGAAGGCCACTGAGGCATGCTCCTCCAGCAACCAGCTCCTAGCTGCAGGTCAGTGCAACTATCTCATCCTTATCCTTGCTCTTCAGCAGGAAAAGGAGGTAACTAGCTGGGGTAAACAAATAAAGATTCTGACTCAAAATAGTCACAACATATTGAGAAATTGATTAAATAATTGAATCAAATCATAGGAATACAATGATCAGTAATAGGTGTTCATGTCCCTTCTTAGAACACAATGGACAAATTGTGCTATTAGGCGAGGCTGAAAAAAGAAAAACTAAAAAGGTTACCAAAATCTCTAACAGGATATTTCTTTGTTTGCCCCTCCAGCTAGAAGAAAGTCCAAGGAACATGCAGAAATGCCAAAGGTTTGGCCTGTGCATGATGAAGTTTAGGAACTTAAGGGCTGCATGTCTTTCATTGACCTATCTTGGGTATGGAAGATTTTTTGCCTTGCCTTTTTTTCTGCTACTGTAAATGATTGTGTGGCTTTAAGATACTGAGTGAAGCGTTGGTATCTGAACAACAATGTTGTGTCTTTTTATACCTCTTATGTACATTACATTGTGCTGCAGCTTTTTTTCCTGACCCAACAACTTGATAGTGTGCCTTAAAATCAGTTTGCCACCTTCAGGCTGTGCTTTTCACCCCTGCAGCAGCTTTGCTATCACGTCTATCAGCATACACGCATTAAAAAATACAGTACCATCTGTGGAACTTCTGTGCAATGCATGCAGGCAGTTCTCAAAGGGTTAATATGCCTTGGTTCAACTCTGAGTATCTTCTCTCTCTTCATTATTAGAGGAACAGCGGAGTTCTGCTGCCAATATTCTAAGACTTATACATGGTAAGAAATCCCTCATGATCATTAATCTGAAAAAACAAGTGACTTAGTAGTGGTCAAATATATATATGATTAACCCTTTGAGTGCTGTGCTTGAGCATAACTAGTCTGCTTCATGAGCACACAGTGAGTCATGCATTACATTACTGTGTTGTTTGTGCGCTTTTCAGACCCCCTGACCAGCCACATGGAGATGGTGACTGAGATAGTCGTCCCCACTATCTGTACCCTGTGTATTTTGCTCAGTGCCGTCTTTCTCATGTTCCTGCTGAGGAGGAGGAACTAGAAAACAGCTCTCGAAGTGTGCATGTTTACAGTACCACACTTACATTTCTTCAATGTTCAGCGTGAAAACAAATACTTTTACTATTACTCCAGCTGGATGGGTTTGCTGTACAACCAGATATTGCATTAGCCTTTAACTTATTTTCTCTCTGACTCACACAGAGGCGATCACTACTACGTATAGGATTTTACCAGTAATTTTAGAGATAATTTAGAGATGGTCTTACAGTACAAGATTTACCTCTAAGTTAACGGATGCAGTTCAATCCAAGTTCTTTTTCTTTTTAATGATGAGAATATAATCTATGAAAATAAAGTGTCTTATTAAAACCTGTTTTACATTTATTTATTATTTCTATAAACATTTTCAACATTGTAATGCCATGCAACCACATCGACAAAACACAAAGAGATAAAAAAAAATAAAAAAAAACATAAACCATGACGCTCAGGTTTTTACTTGAGTTTGGTTTGATTTCAAGAAAAGCTGACAAGGCTGCAGGACACCATAGTGCTGAAATAAGCTGGCTCCTCCTCGTGGTCCCCATTCACGGTCCCTTCTTCTTTTTTAATGTCCAGCAGGCAGCTCCCATTCACTGTCTCATTTGGAATGTCTGAAGAGGAAACAAAATCAGAACAATTATGCCTACCAAGTATGCCTTCACTGCATGCATAATCACTATTAAGAAAGAACTATGTGGGGCGTCAATTTAAGAGGAAGCTATACCCATTTCAAAGGTTATGTGATCGACCAGGGGTTTGTCACTGAGCTGAAGGGAGGTCCGCACCTCGCAGGGACCGTGACCGCTGGAAACCTCCACCCCCCACACCACCGGGTGCTCTCTGGAACACACACACACACACTATTTTGGGGGCATTTGCACGTGTTCTGAATTTCTGGGCAGTGATTCTCAAGCTGGGTCTGGGTCCTTGGGAGGGTTACAGGTTACAGATACTATAGCATAGAAATAAGTTGAACCACTTTAACCCTATACTACATGCTTACAACATGCCATGATGCGACGCGTTGTGAGCTTCTATATCCGCTATTTTCAAACATCTTAAAAACAATTTGGAATATCTTTCAAACATTTTAACAACACACATCTTGTATGGGGGTCCCTGACTCCCTGGCACATATGTTCAGATGAGGGTCCGTGGCCAAATGCATATTAAAGGGGAATTTTCCTTACTTCTGGTAGAAATGGCTGATGAGGGCAGGTTTGATCTGCAGTTTAAACTCATGCTCTTCATCATATGGACACGTCTTATAATACTGCAGACATGACCTGTGAGATGGGGGGAAAACCAGCTTATACAGTAAAGTAGTACATGATTTCAGTGTCAGTAATGACAGGACTAGACTTAATGGATTGATGTATGAGAGCAACATGTAAGCTGGTCGTACTGTGTCAGGAAGAATAGGCGGTCATAAGGCAGGCCGAGGAAGGTACTGCAGGTCACCACTATTTCCAGCAGGTGGTGCAGTTTCCTCACTCTGATCACCTGCTCCTGCAAGTCAACTTCGGTGCTGAGGAAATAACTCTGAGCGAGCCACACACACACACACACACACACACACACACACACACACACACACACACACACACACACACACACACACACACACACACACACACACACACACACACACACACACACACACACACACACACACACACACACACACACACACACACACACACACACACACACACACACACGATAAATGTGTCTGTTAAAAGTGAATATCAATATATTCAACTCTATAATGAATTGTATTGAGCTTACCAAGTGGTTTAGAGTTGTCAATTCTTCACCTGGAAATAGACAAGAAAACAGAAGTGTACTTTCACATTACATACTACGGCCAAAGATAAGGCACCAAAAAGCCCATTAAACATAATTATCAATAATCATAAGCAAAAGGTAAGTATCAGGTAATGTGGATGTGGCGACAAGAGTCTCTCTCTCTCCTCTGTCACATTTAATGTGCGTACTGCGTACCAATAAGATAGTTAATGTAGTCCTTCCTCATCTTATCCAGACCCATTTCCAGCAGCATGTGGACCGGGGTGACACCAGTCAGAGACACAGGTTCCATCTGCTGTCGGTAGGACTGTAGGATTAGCTTGCTGAGAGAGCTACTGCTGTCCCTGTGAATCTTGAAAGAGTAGACATGTGATGTGAAATAGCCACCAGGTAGACTATGGTCCATCGCTCACAATTCCTACATGTCATTCACTCTGATAAAGTCAAGACATTTTCACTGTGTGGTTAATGATAATCAGTCTGTGGTGAACAGGAGAAAGAGATTTTTTTTTTTTCTTCTTAGATATTCTCCCTTGATGGCCTTGGGGTTTCCTGTCTCGTAATTACATTAGAATCTATCCTACAGCTGCTGGTGAACCTGTATTCTGTGTAGGATTGACTGGTGCTATAACTGAAGTTGATCATGAACGCTAACAGTTATTCTTCAGAGAGCGTGGGACACATACCCACGGTTTGACATCACCATATCTCAAAGCTCCGATAATCAGTTTCAGACAGTCCCCGATGTCTTGGTACGAAGTCACGCCTGGAATAGAAACAGATGGATGATTATGATGTTCAATGTCTGGTAATACTCTGTGTGTGTGTGTGTGTGTGTGTGTGTCTGTGTGCACACACATAATAATCTGGACTCACTCTTTCTCATCCGAACCCACAGCTGCTCAACGAAATCCAGATCACCTCGTTGCATGAAAGAGCTGAAAATAACGTTCTCTGATTCAAGTCTCTGCTTTGTTGCCTGTAAAAAAAAGAAAGAAATTATAATATAATACACACACACACAGTGCATATATATATATATATATATATATATATATATATATATATATATATATATATATACTGTATATATATACTGTATATATTCAAATATCAATAATCAAATATTATTGTCATACCTCAGTTTTTGCAGCCTGATCCTGTAGTGTCTTTCCAATGTCCTTGAGTTCTGAGTATAAGAGTATTTTCACAATTGAGTCTTTTTAATGCTACCAGTTAACAGTAAGCCAAGGTAAGGTGAGGTTAGATAGTGAAACAATATGCGAGTCAAACCTTCCAGGTAGTCCTTGATGAGCTCTACAGCTGATGTGGTTTCCAATGGTTCCATCCACTCCGTCTCACCAGTTCTCAAACCATTAGCCAGAGTCTGACCAACATAGAGGGGAGTCATTTTGAGTCACTGTAGAGCACCAATTCTCAACATGTGGGCCGGGGCCCACTGGTGGGTCATGAGGATTGCGAGTGGGCCCCCAAATAATTGGCAAAACACTAAGACTTTTATAATATAACATTAATATTAAAAACATGTATGTAAAAAATAAAAAGGTCATAGGATTTTTTATTTAAAACCTTGAAAAATGAGTTTTCATTGTGATATTGATACACTTAGGAAATTAAAGTATACTATGTTCCATTTATCAAAGCCGGAACACAAGAAATTGATTGATAATTAACATGCTCTGAAAATGCACGCTGCCTACCCATCTGACCACTTAACGTGTTAAGTGGTTAGATGGGTGGGCCGCGAATGCTTTTTTTCAAGTGGGCCATGATCCAGAAAAGGTTGAGAACCACTCAACATACAGTAATGTGTGATCTATCGATAGTACGTTGTCCTTGTGTCTTTATACCATTCGTCATTATGTGCGCTTTTTATCAATTTTTTAATAGTCACACAACTACCTGTGATTATTTTTAGAAATTGTTATTTTGTTCTTAGTTTTCAATATGCTGTATCACTTATAAATGTCTTATATAAATAAACATTTACTGATGTACTGTGAAATACTATATTGTGAATGTCTGTATGTTTTGTCCATTTATTATACTGTATTATACTGTAAAACAACAACCTGAAGAAACTCCAGCTCTCGGTACACTGGGAACATTGGGCTTTTCATATCTCCACTGGCAACCTTGATGTTCTGCAAGTATACAAATGAAAAGAATTACAAACATGAAGAACCGAGGCCCTTTTATTTTGTTTTCACCCTTTCTTTCTTTAGTAAGTAATGTGATGACAAAGAGATAGTATACATGTAGGCTAGATGTGCTGCTTATTGCTGCTTACCAGAGTTGCTGTAGAGGACAGAGGTGGAACCTCAAAGATGCTCTCTACATGGCTCCATTTAAAATCAGCTGTCACGCTGTTCTGAGACCCAATAGTGGTGTTTTCAACAACAACGGCACCAAATACGCTGTACTGTGCACTGCCTTTAATCACCATCTGGCCACATTAGAGAAGTGAAGATGTGAAATAATACATTTTATTTGTATAGCGTCTTTCTCAAGCTCAAGGACACTTAGCAGAATAAAAAAGGGCAAAGTTCAACGGCGGAAAAATAAAGATAAATCAATAAAACTAAGGACAATATAGAAAATATTACATTGAACATTTTAACAATAAGTGAGCCTGTTACACAAGTGAAAACTCATGCATGTAGGTGACTTTAAAACGGTGTTGTAAAAGAAAAAATATTTTGTCAGCTCAGTTTAACTTCATTCACAGTGTACAAAGAGAGGAAGAGTCATGACATACCAAGCTCGGATGATGCCTTTTCTTGTGCTCTTGCTTTAGCTTCTCTAATGTAACGAAGGATCCTCTGCCCACAGTTGGGCCTAACAAAATTAAAGTCAGAATATAACTTAATTAAGAAACATAGGAATGAAATGCGATAATGTAGTTTCATAGTTATAGTGAGTGCAAAAAAGGGAATAGAGCGAGCCAAGCATCTTTTATGGATGAGTTAAACTTTAAGCTTTACCTTTGCAAGTGACAGAGTATAACTTGACTCCAGTCACTTTACTGCCACTGCAAACTGTTTCCGCTCCTAGCCAGCATGTTCCATCAGGGTCAGACATGTCACAGCGCACCCACAGAGGGTGCAGGGCTGAGTTGTCCACAGAACACACATTACTGTTGTGTAATATTGTGTACCATGACAGGAGTTGTCTGTAAAATTGCATTAAAAACAAAAACAATTATACTTTTAATTTGCCATTGGTTAAAAAACCAAGACAGATTGCAAACAAATCTGCTATTGGGTCTGAAATGTTACCTGGCTTTCATGATGGTGAGCGGTTGTGCTCCTAAGTCCATGTGGGAGGTATTAACCTCATTGTCAAGATCTGATGATGTCTCATCCACGTTCTCATCTTCAATTTCAATTTTTGGAACCTTAAACAAAACAAAACAAACAAAAATAAACTACTGAGGGTGAACCATCACAAAATAATTGATTCACATGATAAGACGTCACAAACCATATCAGTTTGCTCAGGTGTCTGTCTGATGTCACGCACACGCTTTCATTTCAAAACTTTGAGCAAACTTTATTAGACATACAAATTACAACATAATCATGTCTAAATATTTTTTTTTGTACTATATTGAGAAGATTTTTTTCCATTATTCTGTTATCAACAATAGGATTTGGAATGAAAGCCACAGCTGGTGGAGTTAAACAAAATGTGATATGTGTTTCACAAATTGTTGTACTGTAGCTACTAAAGTGAAATAGAAGCTCCAATCAGTCATTCAAATATCACTAGCATTATTAAATTCCAACAAACATGGTCGCTGCTTTATCACTTTTGGTCAGTTCAGGCGCTGCACTGGAGCTTACCGTTTTTTCAGAAACGAAGACTGGGTTATTGCCATAATACATATTCAGCACAGTAGAGCAATCTCCGTTGATCTTCAATATCTGAATGTCTTCCTGAAATGCAGAATATCATCATTATAGCACCAATGGCTATAGCCGTAGAATATTACATACATTTCATGTATTCTAGATACACAGCCATAGATTACTCCTAGCCGCAAGCAACTCTTAGATGCTATTTTTAATATTTGCCATCTAGAGTTGCAATGCCAACCCTTGACAGCCCATTCATCCGAATGGAAAAGTCAGATCTGATTGTATTAAACAACACTAAACTCACCAACATTTCAGCTGTACGGAAAGCTTGGATTATCCTCTTTGTATCTGCCAAGTTTTTGTTTCATAAAAATCTTATGAGCTACTTTCTGTCAATAAATTCCCTGCAGGTGACAATTTTTCTAAGTGTTGGAGTTTTAGAGTTTTAACGTCCTGCTCCCTTCTGCATTATGTGCAATTTCGAAGCAGGTGGTACGCAGGACCGTTGAGTGATTTCCAACGAGCGCTTCCAAACTCGAACACACACAAATAATCACCTGCACGGAATTTATTAACAGAAAGTAGCTCATAACATGTCTACGGTGGATTTTTATTAAACAAAAACTTGGCAGATACAAAGAGGATAATCCAAGCTTTCCGTACAGCTGCAATGTTGGTGAGTTTAACATAGTTTAATACAATCAGATGGGACTTTTCTGTTTGGATGTATGGTCTGTCAAGGGTTGATATAGCAACTCTAGATGCCAGATATAAAAAATAGCATCTAAGAGTTGCTTGCGGCTAGATTACTCCTATGCCCAGGTAGCAGACCTTATTAGGCATTAAGAATTATAGAAAAAGTTTTGAGCTTTTTGAAATTTTAAATGCCCAACAGGACGCCAGGTTGAAAGTAGTTAACGTCAACTTTACATTATTATTACCTCATATGCACTTGATTTTTTATGTTCATCATCTTGTAGAGACCTAGAACCACAAAAGGAACAAATTGCATCATATCTACTGGCAGTATAACGTGATTAACCTTGGATCAAGACTATCATAGATGTATTTTAGCGAGTCTGACTTTTACTTTTGTATATGCAAATGTAAAAATCGATAGAATACAGATAGTATATTTACTTTACTAGAGTATTTCCAAATTTCAGTACTTTTACTTCTACTCCACCCTATCTTAGAGACAAATATTGTACTTTTACTCCACTACAATTATTAGAAAACTGTAGTTACTAGTTACTTTGTAGATTTTTATTATTACACAACATACATTAACCACTTCAGGCATTTTGGCCATTTGAATGGGCATTGTGAGCTTGTAGATCGGCTATTTCAAAAGATTTTTATACTTTTCAAAACTTTTGAAATGGGACATTCTGCATAATGAGTACTTTCTACTTTTGGTACTTTAAGTACATTTTATACCAATACTTTTGTACTTTTACTCAAGTACATTTTGTCTACATTTCTACATTGCAGTATTGATACTTTTACTGAAGTAAAAAATGCGAGTACTTTTTCCACCACTGATGATCCAAGGCTAAAACAGATAAACGTGATAAAACCATACAGTTAAAAAGGATAAAACAGACTCACTGCAGTGCAAACTCACCGAAGAACATTAAAAAACGTCCTTCCATTGGCTATCAATCTAGACATAGTGTAGTAACAGTTACCGTTACGGGAGATGAACGTTAGATTTAACGTTAGTGATACTTTGAGCTAAAAGTAGTAAAGTTGTGCTGTTGTTGTTTTGACAGTGGCGCGCTCAGTCAGTACGTGACGTCAGTCTCGCCTTCTTCTGCTTTGGGTTTCATGGAGCGTTGCAACGAAGATGCACCCTGCCACCTAACGTACAGGAGGACTACTTCGTTTGCAAATACGATTCCAGTGGTTCTCCCCCAGGGCCAGGGGGGTCCCCACATGATTTTGAGGGGTACAGATGACAGTATTATTAAGTGACAATTTAAGGACTTTTAAGACCTTGTTAATACCTTAAAAAAAAGAAATTAAATTAAATGGAAAAATACCATTACGGCAGCAAAAGTAATCAACAAATATAAAATATAAATATAAAAACTTGCCAAATTGTCAAATAATATAAGAACGAGGCAAACATTGTGAAAATAGCTGATCTACAGGTTCAACGCGAGGCGTTGTGAGCTTGTAGATCGGCTATTTATTTCCACAATATTTATCAGTGGAAGTGAGTCAAACTAAATGTAATGCCTCAACTCCTACAATTCCAAGTGCTTGTCAGGGTGGGGGTCCCCAGTTAGTTCAAATGTGATTATTTTGGGGGGTCACGGCCTGAAAAGGTTACCACTGAATTCTAATGCTAAAACTAAAAGGATGACACAAAAATCCCTAAGGGCTTGTTTACATTGTGGTAGTTAATAATTGGTACTACTAGTAATATTGATATTAATATTAATATTTATATTTTCCCACTTTTTCACCCTGAATCTTCGATCAGATATAAAAGTCTAAAACCCATTAAAACTTTCCTCTGATTCAGTTTAAATAATACCAGTATTTATAAAATGACATAATTTAATAATATATGATTTTATTTTATATAAATAAATCAAATAGATAATAAAAATACAAATGATGTAAAAAATGGGAAACATTGCTCTGCTCTGCACCGAAAGTAGTTCGGGTTTATATTCTCATCACGCTCCGCCAACGGGATAAACTAGTGCCACACAGAGGCATTAAGCAGCTAAGACGTTTTTAGAGCTCGGAGTTTTCCCTTATAATTTTTTTCAATAATTTTTAAGCCATACATGTATTTATGTATTTAGGAATTAATGTAATGAAACACAATCAGTCACATGTTTATTCTGACAATTCTGTCAGTCGGAAGTGGTGCTTCGCCGGAGCAGATCAGCGTTGCCAGATTTTGCGAGAGAAATAAGCAACCATGTCTAGGGAAACAAGCCCAAAAGAAGCAACTAGGCTACATGAGCACTCTTAACCTGTGTACAAGTACATCTGCTATTTGAAATTAGCCGATCTACAAGCTAACAAGCTTGCAGATCTGCTATTTTCAAAAAAAAATCTTGGAAAAAAAAGTGGAATATTTGGAATATTTTTAAAACATTTTAACAACACAAATCTGGTACTGGTGCTCCCCCCCCAAAAAAAAAACAGATGGGAGTTTTGGACAAATACATATGAATTTGCGGGGGTCCATGACATGAAAATATGTGGAAACAAGCCTAAATAAGCAAGTACACGTTAGAAACAAGGCCAAAAAACTACCAATATTTACAAGCAACTTTACAGAAAAAGAAGCCCAAAGTCGCTTATGATAAGCCGACATGGCAACACACTGGAGCGGATGCATGTAGCACGGAGGTTGCCCCATCTACTTCCTTTTTACTGTGGCCGCCATAGCGTGAGGAGCGTGTTTCCCCGGCGAGCCGTAAAATAACTACCCAAAATGGTGAGAGTTTATATAAATGTAGTGTTCAAATGTCACCTGCCCGTCTGTAATTGTTCTTTGTATTTAAGCGAACAACTCTTGTGTTTTTTTGCGTTAAAAAATGACTCAGAATGAGGTTTTTTTCTCAGCGTCTTGAGATGCAATGCTCGCGACTAGCAATAATGCTAACTAGAGGAGCCATTTTGGAACAGTGAAGCTAACGTTACACGTGTGGCTGTCACTGTTGCCATGTCCGCATGTTATAAGCGACCTGTTTTTCTGTAAAGTCGTTTGTAAATATTGGTGGTTGAGGTGGTTTTTGGGCTTCTCAAATTGAAATTGTTTGGTCTTGCTTCAAATTGTTTTTGTTTAAACCAATTCCCAAACATTTATGTCAAGGACGCTTAAATGTATATATTTCTCCGCAGACTCCATCTGAATCAAATGTATTACACCTTTTCTTTCCAAGATCTTTTTGGAACGCGTTGAACTTGTAAATCGGCTATTTTCAAATAGCCACGGTATGGGTTAAAGCTTCTGTTGGACTATTCTTATACCTGGCTGCTTATTTCTCACAAAATCTGGCAACAGTAGTGTGGTGCTAATGGTACATTGTTAGCATGCTAGCTAGCAGAGTACGCACTGTGAAATTTTTAGAAGTCTCATACGATTTCCATTTTCTCCATGTATCTCAACACTGACGTTGCGAGTATATGTTAGTCAACAATTTGACCCGATATCCTCGTGGTAAATGTTAAAATACTCTTCACCGCTTCTGTCAATTTACATGAATCAGAAGGCGAAGCTGATGCACGTTGTCGACGGTGTTATAAAAGAAAGTAGTTAACTCACCACTTGCTATAGGAGTAGCCTTAAAGTTCCCATGGTTATACATATAAAGCAAAGGAAATGTACAAATGTGATTGTGAGCAATGATGATCTTCCACTTCTGGTCCGTGTTTCTGAACCCTGATTTTAATGGAAGTCCTGAGCTATTTAGATATGCAAAGGAAATGCTCAATAGTGGATTATTTATACATATTTACATTTGTACAATAGGCGTTTGCATAAAATAAAAATAATCATACCACTGCATGGTTAGCCTCAGTCTGACTTTTAGTGGGATTTTCAGTACTTTGATGACATCTTTTCTCTTTTTTTAATCAGGCTTGTGCCAGACCGATGATCTCGGTTTATTCCGAGAAAGGAGAAACTTCAGGCAAGAATGTCCTCATGCCAGCGGTGTTCAAGTCTCCAATTCGCCCTGACATCGTGAATTTTGTGCACACCAACATGCGCAAAAATAACCGTCAGCCCTATGCTGTCAGTGAGCTGGCAGGTGAGCAAACAAGTCAATTTTGTCAGTCACAATGTACATAAAAGCATTCAGAAATATCCCTGGTGTGTATTTAACATTAAAGGTTTTACAGTAATCATAAACACTATACATGGTTGTTAATGAGCAATGATGAGTTTCCACTTCAGGTCCGTGTTTCTGAATCCTGATTATTAGGAAGTCCTGAGCTATTAAGATGTGAAAGCTTGTGTCCTGTGCCTGTCCTTAGAACCAAAATGTACTGAGACAGTCACATTGTAATAATAACAATAATATGCAATTTCCTATTGTATTTTCCAGGTCACCAGACCAGTGCTGAGTCCTGGGGTACAGGAAGAGCTGTGGCCCGTATTCCTCGTGTGAGGGGTGGCGGTACCCACCGTTCTGGCCAGGGAGCCTTTGGAAATGTATCCTTGAACATGGTTAAAACCATTGAAAAAATCACAGTGCAAACATTTTAGTAACCTGTGCTGTGATGGTGTAATTTGCGTCTTACGCTGTGACCAGTGACAGAATGCCTGCTGTCATATGCTGGCACAGATGGCTGACGAACTTTAATTCTGAGCATGTACGTGATAAAACGTTTTTACAGAGTTTCAGGTTTACTCATGTCATATGCTTCCTTAACCTTACATTTAAGATGTGTCGTGGAGGCCGCATGTTTGCTCCCACTAAGACCTGGCGTCGCTGGCACCGCAGGATCAACACAACCCAGAAGCGTTACGCCATCTGCTCTGCCCTGGCAGCCTCTGCCCTGCCTGCCCTGGTTATGGCTAAAGGTAAATCTTAACTCTATTAGTATCATTTCATTGTTGGATAACTGTTGGAAAATATCCTGTAGCATGCAGACGGCATTGAACTTGCAATGATGGTGTAATTTGCGTCTGACCCTGATCAGTGACAGTTGCCTGCTGTCTCAAAGCTGTGAAAGGGTGTTGATGATATTAAATTCTGAGCAAGCTCGGCTGACAATGCAAAACACTTTAAGAGTTAAATAATAAAAGACTGCAATTCATATGAGCTTTTGTCTGTCATCAGGACACCGTATTGAAGAGATCCCTGAGGTCCCATTGGTGGTTGATGACAAAGTTGAAGGGTACAAGAAGACCAAGGATGCAGTGCTTCTGCTTAAAAAGCTGAAGGCCTGGAATGACATCAAGAGGGTAAGTCAAAGTTGGAGCTGTTGGGTGTTCAAATTTGTTAATGAGCAATGATGAGTTTCCACTTCCGGTCCGTGTTTCTGAATCCTGATTAATAGGAAGTCCTGAGCCATGCAGCTAATTAATTTTATGTGTTGCAGTAAAAGTCGTGGCTTGATAGTTTTTTTTCTCCTCCACAAGGTGTACGCCTCCCAGCGCATGCGTGCCGGTAAGGGTAAAATGAGGAATCGTAGGCGAGTCCAGCGCAGAGGACCATGCATCATCTATAACCAAGACGCCGGTGTTACAAAAGCATTCAGAAATATCCCTGGTGTGTATTTAAAAGTAAAGGTTTTAGAAGTATATACTTGGTTGTTAATGAGCAATGATGAGTTTCCACTTCAGGTCCGTGTTTCTGAATCCTGATTATTAGGAAGTCCTGAGCTATTTAGATTTGAAAGCTTATGTCCTGTGCCTGTCCTTAGAACCTAAACGTGCTGAGACTGAATGACTTGATATGTGTTCAATCTGCAGTTTGACCTCATAAATATAATTTATATTAATTTATGTTCTTAGGGATCAACCTTCAGAATGTGAACAAACTGAACCTCCTGAGGCTCGCCCCTGGTGGACATGTTGGCCGCTTCTGCATCTGGACAGAAAGTGCTTTCCGTAAGCTAGATGAGCTGTATGGAACAGGTCGCAAATCTTCCACCCTGAAGAAAGACTACAAGTGAGTGTTGGATGACTGGGTGGGGGGTGTACATTGTAATGTACTGTAAAGGGTGGTATAAAATAAGTAAAAAGTAGCCCAAAGTTGGCCATAGTTATACATATTAAGCAGAGAAAATGCACAAATGTAATAGTGAGCAATGATGATCTTCCACTTCTGGTCCGTGTTTCTGAATCCTGATTTTAATGGAAGTCCTGAGCTATTTAGATATGCAGAGGAAATGCACAATGCATGTTTAGCCTCAGTCTGACTTAGTGGGGCTTTCAGTACTTGATGATGACTAATGAGACAAACGCCTTATTATTTCAGCCTCCCCATGCATAAGATGACCAACACTGACCTGAGCAGGATTCTGAAGAGTGAGGAGATCCAGAAAGCCCTTCGTGCACCAAAGTAAGCACACTCAAATTAAGGTTTAATCCTACTTGAAATCACAATTTAAAGCAATGATGAGTTTCCACTTCCGGTCCGTGTTTCTGAATCCTGATTATTAGGAAGTTCTGAGCCATGCAGCTAATTTATTTTGTATTGCAGTAAAGGTCAAATATGCTTATTCTGATGTCTGTTATTCAATTTGCATTGCAGTAAGAAGATCGTCCGCAGAGTTCTGAAGAAGAATCCTCTGAAGAATGCGAGAATAATGTGGAAACTGAACCCCTATGCCAAGACAGCCAGGCGCCGTGCCATCCTCCAGCATGACCCTACTGTAAGTTAACAGAGCCAGTAGACAAACCATACTAGACTTATGGCAAATATGTAGGCAGGTAGATCAGGCTAACTTGAAAAGTGGAGGACTCGGATGAAGGCTCTGCTAGCCTTGGACTCTATTGGACTGATCTACCCCATGTTCTCTTCAGAGGAAAGGAACTTTAAATCTGTTTGCTATGCGATAACCCTCAACAAAGAGCATAAATTCCCATTAAAAAAACCTGTGCTGTGATGGTGTAATTTGCGTCTTACGCTGTGACCAGTGACAGATTGCCTGCTGTCATAGGCTGGCACAGATGGCTGACGAACATTGATGCTGAGCACATACTTGATAAAAAGTTAACGAGCCAGTAGACAAACATTATTTACAGCAATCCTATATCTTATGTGCATCACATTGGACTCTATGTTCTAAGAATCTCAAACTGTCTCTCCACAGATCAAGGCGAAGATGCTGAAGCCCAAGAAGAAACCAGCGAAGAAGTCAGCTGCTGCATCTTTCAAAGTATAAATTGGATCATAAAGACTGTTGGGTTCAATATTGGCTTAAAAATAAAAGCAAGTTTCGAATACACTGGTAGTTGTCAATCAAAAGTGTTTAATTCACAAGATTTAATAACATGTTTCACAAAAGCGAGCAAAGACATGACCTGGGTTGCTCTAGCAGCATGGTGTTGAGCAAAAGGCATTTGTTGCAATACAGGATCACTATAGAAAAAATGGCTTTCAGACAGGCTTGTGGTGCAGCCTATACAATGGGTCCAATACTCTGTTGAATTCACTTAGCAAAGTAGCTAAATCATACTGAATCCAAGTGATTGTACAGCTTGTAAAGTCTGGGACTTTTTAATGAATAAAACATGTTAATAACTAGCATATCGTTACTGTCAGGCTGTAATGTGAGAGCTGGCGAGAACTTCTGGGGACTCGGATTACTCAGGCAGAAACCGTGTCCATATTTCTTCTTGATCGTACAAGAGTGAAGCGAAGTAGTGAAAATGGCCGATCTACAAGATCAACTTGTCACAAACTTGTACTTCTGTGAATATCTTTTCATCTAAAAGATATTGCCATTCCCTGAAAAGTAACAGTTTTGGACCAAGAGGTTTCCACCTGACAATATCTGCAGTTGTTGAAGGTGGTCTCTTGCTTGGAGAAATTTGACTTGTATCTGGTAGGACACTGGTTGATTAAAATTATTTGAAGCAGATGGTGCATCTTTATTGTAGTTAGGACATCATTGCAATTACATCTGTCGGAAGAGACAAAAACTTTAAATATCCAGCTGAGTACTTGCGATACATTATCCCATAATGGATCCAGTCTATAGGAGGAACTTGATTTCTGGGAGGCAGTTGACGGGCTGCTGAATGGTTGGGTTATGCATAGAGCACATGGACAGTTTTCACATGCCTCCACTGTGGGTTGGGGTTACAGGTTGATTGAGTCCAATGGTACTACACAACCAGCCAGCAAAATCAACTTCCTCTGCCTCAGATTGCTTGATGAATGGGTGGACCTAAAACGAAATACGGTTTAAGTCATTTTATATACAAGTAGAACTATTAAATAACTGACCAACTAAGGCTTTACCCACCGTCAGATGTTTCAAGTCTGCCCGTTCTGCTGGATTCTTTATCAAACTGTAAAAAGAGATTCAATTAAGCTGTTTCAAAGTGCGGTCTTTGTTGACACCACTAGATGGCATGTGAATTGGTTCTGACTAGGAGAGGCATTTGATTTAACATTACAATTGTTGAGTGCTATTGCATGTTACTATAGATATTTTGAACATCTCTGATTGCATACCATTTATTCACAAAGTCTTGGAACTCTGAGCCAAATATCCCTGGTAGCTTTGGTGGGGGCTGAAAAATAGAGGCTCCAATCAGCAAGAACTAGAGCATGATGACGTCATGCTGACAAGCAACACACAGCTATGGCTAAATCCATTTACAGTTCAGCTCACAATCATGATTTAAAGGGATACTTCACTCTCGGGCCGGGGACACATTTAAAAAAAATATTAAAAATAAATGAAAAAAGTTATGGAAAATTCATGGCCCCCTCACGACACGCAGTGTCCTACTAATGTGTGAGGGGGCCATGAATTTTCCATAACTTATTTCATTTATTTTTAATATTTTTTTTAAATGTGTCCCCGGCCCGAGAGTGAAGTATCCCTTTAACGTGTAAATAAAGCAGGGACATCTACACACCTCATTGACTATGTAGTCGAGCAGCTCAAAAATAGCCATTGGAGGTCTGCTGTCTGCTGCATACGCTGGTGGAGAACATCACACTACAGACGTCAGTCTCAAAGTCATTTTAGTTTTTTGTGATAGTGATTCAATAAAGATGATTGAAATGACTGATTTCAGTCAATGGACAAGTCTCTTCACCAATTCATAGAGCTTGCAATTTCTATGTTCAATAAACAAGATGTACTGTATTTGGAGCTTGTAGACTTACAGCTGCCCGGTCGCCCGGGGGTACGTGGCTTTGGAGAGGATTCACTGGAGGCTGCTTCCCCCTCCACTGGGAAGCCAAATATCTGTTCCAGCTCCTTGTCATCAGGCGGTGGGATGGGGAACCGCCCAATGGCCATCTCCACCAGGGATAGACCCATGCTCCAGATGTCTGACTGTACAGAGTAATGTGTACCCTGTAGACGCTCTGGCTGTGTAACACAGGAAGAAAGCTTATGTTTAATTACCATTTCAACATGTTGGGGTAACGTTGTTTTCAAGAGACATGGATGACAATGTCTGCATCTTGACAAATATAAGAAAGTGGCAGAGAAACGACATGCACTAGCAAATGTGCATTTGGGGAAATAAATTAAAGATGCAAAAAGAAACGTCAGAGTCACATGACATGATAAATAAAATAGTGCTCCAATATCTGCCTGCTGTGACGTTATAACAATGTTTTGGGTAATGTGTTTCCATTTGCTCAGTGATGTGAGGCATTAGCGGTGCCAGAAATTACATTTTGGCTGGGCAAGCCAAGTTTCAAGGAGGCAGCACAGCATGACCCCTTGAGACATTAGTCTTAATAATAACAATAACAGTCCAAGAGCATTCAACACATGTCATTGGTAGTATAATTAAATAATAAGAAATAATGGACACAGGGGATAGGGGGAAACGTCTTCTTGTGTCTCTTTGTTTTTCCTAGAATCTGTCTTGAGAGACAGTGACTCATTTAGTTTGTGTAGCCTATAGGTTAATGTACTGATTCTGATGAAGGTGTTGTTGAGGAGATTAATTGCTGCCCACTTGCTCATCTATTGTTATATAATGTTCCATTAATCACAGGTGCAGCGCTCTTAAACAGAGATGTGCATGTAGTTTGTGCCGCTCTCACAGTATGGACACGTTTGGAAGAGCTCAAAATGGGCGAACAACTGCCTCCCACTCCCGACACCACTGATGTGAGGTCTGGACAGGGTGTCACTGTTGCATAAGGGCTGGGCTAGCCAGCCTCTGCATGTTTGAGTGCAGCAGGAGAAGGTGCACTCTGTGTGTGTGTGTGTGTGTGTGTGTGTGTGTGTGTGTGTGTGTGTGTGTGTGTGTGTGTGTGTGTGTGTGTGTGTGTGTGTGTGTGTGTGTGTGTGTGTGTGTGTGTGTGTACTCACAGACATATAAGACCGAGTGCCCACAAAAGAGTTGGCCATGGAGTCTATTAGCTGTCCGCTCACCCCAAAGTCACACAGCTGGATTTCACCACGGGAGCTTACTAGGATGTTTGAGGGTTTGACATCTGAAAAGAACATACATCACAGTATTTTGGAGATCCACATGGGCAGCGTGCAACAGCCTTCGCCATAGAAACAAGATTCTAACACATGAATGGCGGTGTGAGTCAGTCATATCTTAATCTCATTAATTAATCTCATATTTGAGTCAAATGTGAAAAGGGGAATTAAGGTGAATATGAATCAGGTTGTAGTTCCTGAGGTTTAATTAAAGTCTGAAATTTGTAATTCACAGCAACTTCAAAGCAACTTTTTTCTTTATTTTAACATTCATGTTACTGATTTGGGTATCCTAGCTGAAGTTTATTATAGAAGGGAAAACTAAAGTTTGTCTCTCACATTTACAGTTGTTATCTAAGTGTTATGCATTTCTAAAGGCTGACAAAGTTTTATAGAGAACCTACAGAGAAACAAAGCCCAAATCATTATTCCAGTAGTTCCCAACACGGGTCCTCAGGCACTCCTAATACTGTTGGTTTTTCGTCATGCCAGGATGTCAACTGCCCATATGGAATTAACAACTAGATAACAGCATAAAACTAGCAGTACCAATGGTCCTGAACTACCAGAGGGCACCACTGCATTATGTAGTCATACTGTATCTTTCAGTACTTGAAATCACTACTAACCTCTGTGCATAATCTTATGTTTCTCTCTCAGGTATGATAACCCTTTAATGACCTAGAAAGATAAATATTACATGTCAGTGCCCACATAGTGAAATGCCTTAGTGTGTCCACCAAGGCGTTTTTCCTGAGCCCAGTGTATGTTTTGAATTGTATTCAATGGAAGCGTCGCGTGTATATGCCATGCTGGAAATGGCAACAGCGTGAAAAGGCGCTGAGCGTCTATTACGTCTGGTGTTTTTAGAGAGTTTAATTCGTTTGGATGAGCATTTTAGAAGAACGTCTTGCATTCTCAGCTGGGGAAAAAATACTTTGGTGGACACATGGCCTAACACTGCATACAACATATGTGCACCATATACGAGTTCAAAATAGACGAGAAACACTGAAAAATGTATTTCTCATCATGTGGGTACTTCTGGTGGGCGAGGTATCTGCGTTACCCACCGCAATGCTGACTTTGCCAAGTATCTGCTCTGGGATCTTGCCTGCTTTCTTTAGTGACTGATCCAGAGAACCACCATCCTACAGTAACAAAGAGAGAACATGAAGCAGGCTCTTTCAACTTCAAACTTTCAAATACCACTACATACCACATTTGCTTATTATTTGCTACTCCATTGTCAGCAATTGTAATGCCATGATTGCTAATTTCATCACTGCACTTCATTTGGATGTACACATAGTGTACTTCTTTGCATCGAACAGTGGACATAACGATTATCAGGTTGACACTCTATCTGGTCAACAAGCTAATAGGCACCCCATATTTTTAGCTTTGACCTCAAACATACTTTTTTGCTCTTACGTTATGGTCTACATTATCACAAGCACCTGCTTGTAAGCATTTCATTGCACTGTATGTAAGAACTACGTATTATAAATAAAATTGTTAATGAGTCACAGTCATACCATGTGTTCCATACAGATACTGATTTCTCCATCACTGTAGAAGGCCCCGTAGAAGCCCACAATGTAGGGGGAGTTACATTCATGGAGCACTTGCAGTTCTCTGATAATCTGGTTCCTAATTGCTGGTTTTATCTCCAGGTGGATCAACTACAACAGAGAAAACACAAGGCTATTACCCAGACACACATACAGTACAACCCCACACCGATTCATTGAAGGAAGGACTACTAGGACACACTGACACAACACCTCAGTAGGCACTAGGCAGTTATTAATCACTTTGTTCTTTGTGTCAGACAGTGAATATATGCTGTAGTTCCAGTAACCCAATTTTCACCCTATTCACAAACATACTCGAGAGGAAAACTAGGTAGATAAATCATCTAAACAGTGCTTCTAAAAACAGAATTGATCTCTGTGCAATACAATAAAAACAATGCTTGTGCTATTGTAGAAAGACGCTCAGGGCAGACTTACAGTCCCAGCATCAGACTTATAAGTGATGCTGGGACACAGTTATGACACACAGACACACACATATATCTACTTAGACTTTAGAGTATAGGATTGTTCCAAAGCTCTGAATGGCTCTCTGTCCTGACAGCAGAATCCAGTCAACGGGCTTCAAACAAGTTTCTCTAAAAAATTATTATTTCACAATTTATTTACAGTACGTATATATTGTATATTGTAAATGGACAGGTTAAAGTTAATTGGAAAGATACAGTAGATGATTTTGTGCTTGTTGTAAGGCAGGGGTCAGCAAGTACATTTGGCCTTGGGCCAATTTCTTTCTAAGTCATTAGATGATGGGCCAGAACACAATCAAAGGCATACCGTCTTATAAAATAATCAATATATTAATTGCTTCATTGCTATAAGTTACTAAAATAAGATGTGTGTGTTTTAACTGCATACTGATAGAACTGGGAGTATAATCAAATGTCACAGGTGCAGGAAGTATTACCTGGGATAATAATTTTGTTATTTTGTTATTGAGGATGTTTAGTTAATTAAAAAATTAATTAAAAAAAACCTGGCCTACTCTGTGTGGAGTTTGCATGTTCTCCCCGTGTCTCCTAGGGTAGTTAATACCCTCACAAAAACATGTAGTAATCCTGGTCACTATACCGCCTCCCCCATGACAGCCGGGGCGCCTGATGGAGGGGAAGGGAACTGGTTGGAATAACGTGTTCCTTCCACGCGCTACGTCCAACAAGGGAAACTCCCCCCTGTCAGGTGACAAGAAGGTCAGTTGGCTCTCATGCCTGAAGGAAGCATGAGCTCGGCCCTGGCCTCCCTACTGTGGGGGTCTGGTGTAATGCTGGTGTAGGGCTGGTGTAGCGCCCAGGATCACTTAGGAAATTGGCACCGGGTGAAAAAAATGGGTTACAAAAATCGCGGGATAAAAAATTTAGAAGAAAAAAAAACCTGGAGATAGACAGACATACTAGCATTTGAACAGAGATAAACAAGCTCTTTCATTGAATAGGAGCTCAAGGTCTGTTCTTAGAAATGGAGAGAAACTTTATTAAACACACGCCTGTGTGAAGCACTCCCAACATGGATAAAAAACATTCTTAAGGTGGGGGTAGCTTCTCTATTTAGTAGAGTGCTTCTCAAACTTTTTCATTAAAAGGATCTCCAATTTGGGAAGCAAATTTAGGTCACAGGCCCCCATAACTCTGTAGATCACAAAGGCTGTGCAGGTAGATCACATAACATGCCCCTAAAAAATACCAATTAAAATATAAAAAAATATTTATAAACAAAAATCACAAAACGTCTCCTCTTTTTGGCATCTGCCACTTGAATTAGGTGACTTGATTGATTGACATCAAGAAGGGCCTGTGTCAGCTCCCTTCAAGACTTCTATAGCAGGCAAACCCCCAATGCAATGCTTTGTTTTCAAGTGCCGCAAATGTCAGTAGCATTACAAAGTTATAAAAAATGTGCATGGAAAAAAATAACCCGAAAACCTATCACATCCATACAGACAAACACAGTGTGTTTGTCTTCGTAACGCCAGCGCTGATATTCCAAAGCCCCATCAGGTACATTTTTAAAGTATTTTCAGCAATGGGATAATACGTTTTTTTGTGGGTAGATCTTGTTGAGCTGTTCATTTTAAAAGTAGTTTTCAAGTCAAAAAAGTGTGGGCATGATATGTTGCGGAGCTCTGTATCTCACCTTCCTGGCCATGATGAGACCAGATGGTCTGTGGGAGACCTTGAAGACCACACCTCCATTACCTGCTCCCAGCTCACAGATCTTCTCGAAGTCATCGTCCTTCAGCTCGCCCACTTTCTGCTTCTGTGTCAGGAAGGCTTCCAGGCGTTTCCTCTGCTGCTCGTCCAACTCCAGCTCCTCTAACTTCTTCTGCAGAGCCTCCAAGTTTGTGCTGGCGGACAGATGTAGAGGGAGGATGAGTAATGGACAATGCTAGATATAAACTGTATGTGTGTGTATGTGCGTCTGTGTGTGTGCCAGTGTGCGTCTGTGTGTGTGCGCCAGTGTGCGTGCGCGCGTGTGTGTGTGTGTGTGTGTGTGTGTGTGTGTGTGTGTGTGTGTGTGTGTGTGTGTGTGTGTGTGTGTGTGTGTGTGTGTGTGTGTGTGTGTGTGTGTGTGTGTGTGTGTGTGTGTGTGTGTGTGTGCGCGTGTGAGAGAGTGTGTGTGTGTGTGTGTGTGTGTGTGTGTGTGTGTGTGTGTGTGTGTGTGTGTGTGTGTGTGTGCCGGGGGGGGGGGGGGGGGGGTATGAGTGGGGGTCCCTCAAAAAGAAAAAAAAATGTTGGTTATTTTTGGTATTTGGGTGAATTTACAACTCTACAGAATTTCATATTTCCTTGCAGGAGAGATTAAAGAACCAAAAGTATGTCGGTTCTGTTTATTACATATCACTACAAAAACAGGGAGCACACAACTTGATTAATGACCCCCCTTCTCCTGGGTCTCTGGCTCTGCTGATGTCCATAAGAACAAGTTATTTCTCTCAAATCTAACCCTTCACTGTTGAGGGTTGACCTGTTGTGTGAGCTATACAAATGTAGCTATAAGGAAATGAGGTACTTTAATACAATGATATGATCCCCCCTACCTGCATCCACACAAAATATGTAATTCATAAAGTTGACTCATGCTATAACATAAAACACTCAAGCAAATGTACAACTTGCTGAATGAGTCCTACTATATGTCCATGCATATGCCCTCAGGAATACTGTTTGTATACCCACCAACGGGCAGATGGCTAGAGGTAGACAACAGGATCTGGGGGTGGGGGGCGGAAGTGCAGTGTTCCTTTCCAGATCCCAGTGTGAGGAAGCTGGGAGTTCATCCTCCTGGATCTGATCCCTCACCAGTCACCACTAGTGCTGTTCAATTCAATTCAATTCAATTCAATTCAATTCAATTCAATTCAATTCAATTCAATTCAATTCAATTTAATTTAATTTAATTTAATTTAATTTAATTTAATTTAATTTAATTTAATTTAATTTAATTTAATTTAATTTAATTTAATTCAATTCAATTCAATTCAATTCAATTCAATTCAATTCAATTCAATTCAATTCAATTCAATTCAATTCAATTCAATTCAATTCAATTCAATTCAATTCAAGTTGTCATCACCATGACAAAGCTGTTCTCATGGTGATGCATTTCCTTTAGAAGTCGCTCTCGGAATTATCTCATCTGACCTGTTGCTCTCCTGCCTTTCTCTCTCCTCCCATAGCTCCCAGAGCATGTTACTAACAACGCAATCCCAATCTCAGGTCCTCCTAGTTGAACAGATAGAGCCCCAGAGACAATCAGCAAGCAATCAAGTCTTAACTGTTAACAGTTAGACTATTCTCCAGCAGACTGATCTCATAAAGACCCTCAAAAAAGTCTTGAAAAGGGTAATAAGTAATGATTAATTACATTTTAAAAATCACACCCAGTGTGAAGTGGGCGGTGTCTTGCTAGCTAATCACAATACTGAATGGAGTCAACCAATCATGTACAAAAAATAAATACATTTATTGAAACACTCTTTATGATGGAAGAAACCATAACTTTAAAAAAACCAATTTATGTTTTTTTTAAAGTTATGGTTTCTTATATAGGGCTATGCACATGTGTCATGTGACACTGGCCAATCACAGTCCTGAATAGACTGTGATTGGCCAATCACGGTGCAGGGTTAGGCGGGGTACATTTTTGGCCAATCACAGCGCAGGATTTGTTGTACAAATATCCAAACCTCACTTATAGGGTGGGGGTCCCTCAATGAGTGGGGGTCCCTCAAAAAGAAAAAAAACTTTTGGTTACTTTTGGTATTTGGGTGAATTTACAACTCTACAGAATTTCATATTTCCTTGCAGGAGAGATTAAAGAACCAAAAGTATGTCGGTTCTGTTTATTACATATCACTACAAAAACAGGGAGCACACAACTTGATTAATGACCCCCCTTCTCCTGGGTCTCTGGCTCTGCTGATGTCCATAAGAACAAGTTATTTCTCTCAAATCTAACCCTTCACTGTTGAGGGTTGAGGGGACCCAAGGTGAGTGAGCATCTGGTTTACTGGTCAGCGCAAGTGACTCTAACGTCACTTGCACTGACTATTATATATATATATATGTAAAATATTGGAATTATGCTAATAGACAAAATAACATCAGGACGAAGACAAAACTTGTGGTCGAAACGTTGTGTTTGTGTTGTGCACAGTAAATGTGGTGGAGCAGCCACCTGTTGTGTGAGCTATACAAATGTAGTTATAAGGAAATGAGGTACTTTAATACAATGATATGATCCCCCCTACCTGCATCCACACAAAATAAGTAATTCATAAAGTTGACTCATGCTATAACATAAAACACTCAAGCAAATGTACAACTTGCTGAATGAGTCCTACTATATGTCCATGCCCTCAGGAATACTGTATGCATACCCACCAACGGGCAGATGGCTAGAGGTAGACAACAGGATCTGGGGGTGGGGGGCGGAAGTGCAGTGTTCCTTTCCAGATCCCAGTGTGAGGAAGCTGGGAGTTCATCCTCCTGGATCTGATGCCTCACCAGTCACCACCAGTGGCGTAACGGAGGGGTAGCAAGCGATGCGGTGCGGGGGGGCCACCAGCAGGGGGGGCCCCGCCTGCGCTGATACAAATATTTTTACAGCACTTTGACTTTACGCGCGCGTACGTGGGCCTCACGTGAAACTCCCGCGGGGAGGCCCCGTGATTCTGCGTTACGCCACTGGTCACCACTAGTGCTGTTCAATTCAATTCAATTCAATTCAATTCAATTCAATTCAATTCAATTCAATTCAATTCAATTCAATTCAATTCAATTCAATTCAATTCAATTCAATTCAATTCAATTCAATTCAATTCAATTCAATTCAATTCAATTCAATTCAATTCAATTCGTCATCACCATGACAAAGCTGTTCTCATGGTGATGCATTTCCTTTAGAAGTCGCTCTCGGAATTATCTCATCTGACCTGTTGCTCTCCTGCCTTTCTCTCTCCTCCCATAGCTCCCAGAGCATGTTACTAACAACGCAATCCCAATCTCAGGTCCTCCTAGTTGAACAGATAGAGTCTTAACTGTTAACAGTTAGACTATTCTCCAGCAGACTGATCTCATAAAGACCCTCAAAAAAGTCTTGAAAAGGGTAATAAGTAATGATAAATTACATTTTAAAAAGCCTAGACTGACATCACATTTGTGGGGAGATGATTAATGTCAATCTTCTTGCTGCGAATGGACTTCGCAGAACAATCATGCATGTTCATAAGGATTCTTCATATAAAAAACATCAAACATAAATCATTTCTCATCTTCCGAGAGGCCTACAGAGAGGCAAATCCAATTTTCACCCAGTTAAGTGCTGCTGTTCTGTATTTGCATCATAACATGTTCTGCTCATTAGATGATAATAGCATTGCTCTGCTTAGTGGTAATTATGATTTTTTTTATCTCTTTGCAGCTTAACACAACTCAGTGGGGAGCCGCTGTAGAGCAGGAGAGGATGCATTTCTCTTCCACATTCGGCAAGGAGAGGGTTAAGTGTTGTTATTTTCTACAGCGAGCCTGCATATCCATGGAGACGAGGTGCTGAGTTTGAGGGGGGTGGAGTGGGAGGAGTGGGTGGTGTAGGCGTTTAGAGGACCAGAGCTAGAGGCAGACGAGGCAAGAGATAGCTGCCTGGCACTCACATTCTCCACAGAGAATACAATAGCTGCTGCCCCCCCCCCCCCCCCCGGCCCCCACTCCTACAAGTGCACGAGAAAGTGAGCACGACTCAGGCCCTTCGTGTTCCATCAATGCCCAAGGACATCCAGCAGATCTCAACACAACATATTCATCATCTTTTCCCACAGTCTTGTCGCAGCCTTGTCTAAAAAGCTCCAGATTGGAAATCATAAGTATGTTTGTGGTTGTGTTTGTGAGCCATCCACACTCCTGACGATAAAGCCTTATTGGGCTTTTGGTGATAGTATAGGCCTACAAAGTGCATTGTAAACAAAATACAAACAGTCGTAGGACAGGCGTCAGGTATAGATAAGCATTTTGCTTCTTGCCTGTGCCTTTTCAGCCATTATTAAATTCATAGACTGTTGACTTTGCTGATATTGTTTATACTTTGTATATTTTGTATATTTGTATATTTGTATATTTGTATATTTGTATATTTGTATATTTGTATATTTGTATATTTGTATATTTGTATATTACATTGTATATTGATACGGCTTATACTCATTGTATTTTGTGTTATTACTGAATACAAATACTACTGCTACATTCCTTTGTGTACTGGTAAGATCCTAGCTACTACAGATAATATGGCTGCAGTAGTGGTTAATCATTGGTTAGTGATTTGCTTACCCCTCCCTGGGATATGTGCTTGTGGTCCAACAAACAGAGAGCTGGGACTAAAATCAGTCAAAGAGAAACATTATTCTTCATATCCCCACTACTAATGATACAGATTATAATACAATGAATACAAGACATTCACGATGCAAATCTGTCAAGTTATTGGCTAAGTGCAAATCAGCAAATTCAGGGATGGCTGGCTATACGTAATATTATTGTAAGTGGAGCATTGTGATGAATGTGTTGCAGTCCATACTTATGTGGCTCAGAGCAGTAAGAGTCCCTGAGTGTGAGGACACAGCCCAGAGGAGTGGTCCCCCAGTCCAAGTAACCTGCTTCAGATGATGCCTGGGATTGCCTGCTGAGACAGCTGCTTCCTGATGTCAACATGCCTGTGTGCACGGGAGTGTGTGTGTGTGTGTGTGTGTGTGTGTGTGTGTGTGTGTGTGTGTGTGTGTGTGTGTGTGTGTGTGTGTGTGTGTGTGTGTGTGTGTGTGTGTGTGTGTGTGTGTGTGTGTGTGTGTGTGTGTGTGTGTATTTGCTGCATGTCAGTATCTCTGCATTAAATAAATAAAAAATAAACACAAAAAACACCTCTTTTTGAGTAGCCTCTCAGATGGTTGAATTTCTTAGGTAGACTGGAAAAGATAACTAGTTCTTACTGTAGGTCTCTGGATATCCTGTCAGCAATATGTCAGACTGTCCGTCCGGTTACCACAATATAACAGTATTACTAAGCTGAAGAGGGGAATTAAGACCAAGCCACACGTACACACACACACACAAGTTGTGACTTCCACTTTTATTCCTGCCGTTAAAGCCTGATTTATACTTTGTTGTATGATGTGTTGTGAGCGTGTAGATATGCTATTTTCAGCGAGCGACACCGCCATACGACAGAGTATAAATTAAGCAAGAGGGATTCCCGAAAGCTCCCTGTGTCAACTTCCAGAGCACTGAATCAGAGAGTTCCTGTTGTAACATTCCGCTGCTCAGCCGGCCACAGCCTGCCCGGCAGCACAGAAGGAATGCATTCTGCTCCAGCCATACATTATACTGTGTGGTATAACTCCAGAGCAAAGGCAAAGCGCAAATCATCTACCAGATGTATGTAGCATGCTTTCCTTTGCTGAACTTCCTAGAGGAAGCCATGTACAGCACAGCACAACAATATGTTATTTTTTGTAGGAAAAGTGATTTTGACAGGTATATCTAATGTTATTGGAATAGGACAGGAGAAAGAAAACATTCTGTTATTCACATTTGTATAGTTTCTCGTTATAAGCGTTCTAGCTTGGGAGTGTTGGGCTCACTGTGTTAGACTGAACTGAGAACTAGAGCGCAGTGTCACAACAATTCAACATCCTCATTACTGTGATTCAGAGGATTGTGAAGGCAGCACACACAAGTTAAACACAGAATATTATTCTAAAGTCTGTATGTATACCAAGGTCACTTAGCACAGTTGGCTGGTAGAGTGAGCTGAATCCAATCAGACTGTTTTGCAGCTGCACCCATTATACTTTGAGTGCAGTTGTGATACATTGTGACTGAAATAGTCACTTGCTGTTTGTTATAGGCAGCTAAAGTTCAGCAATATAATGGATGGTTGTCAGCACTTAATTGTTCAACAATAAATGTTATAATAAAACATATATATATATATTTTTTTTTTGATTGATTGATTGATGTACTTTTATTTAGTAAGACATGAGAATCACAGTACATGGAAGTACAAAATTCACAATACAAGGTCTACTAAACTGGAAGACTCAGTTAAGCATGCAGCTTGTTTAAGATGAGAATAATAAGGTGAACCAGTCCAAGGTTGTTGGTATAGCAATTGATTTCTTTTTTTGGATTGAATGCAGGCAGTACAGGTCAGCCACTCACACCTGGGTGACCCCCACGCACACACACGCACGCAGTGCACGCACACACAGACACCCACGCGAGCAGGTGTAAATACATGTTAGCATCTTGTTTTAAAGATGTCACAGATAGTGTCGTATTGACTCTTTATAGATCAGCATAGTATACCACTTGAATATTAGCTACCCTTCATTAACGTAAGGCAGTAGTTCTCAACCTGTGGATCGGGTCCCCCATGGGGGTCCCCACATGAAACATTACTGCATCAAAAGTAATCAACAAACTAAACTATAAAAATGGTCAAACATTGGCCAAATAATATAAAAAAGAGGCAACAATTGTGAAAATAGTAGATCTTAGATAGTAGTAGATAGTAGAATTGTGAATAATAGAGAGAAATTGTAGATCGGCTAATATCTATCTGTGGAACTCCTACAATTCCAAGTGCTTGTCAGGGTGGGGGGTCCCCAGTTCAAATAGGATTATTTTGGGGGGTCACGGCCAGAAAAGGTTGAGAACCAAGTGCACTAACGTAAGGCAGTATTGAGTATATGCCTATCCATTGAAAATGAATAATACTCACTCCGTGGCCCCGGTGCCGTTTATAGTATTCCCATCGGGAATCGGGTTAAGTTGGATCGGTTCTGGTTTCCTCCTCTTCTGCATGTTCACACAATCTGAGGTGGAAATGAAATGCAGAGACCGAGAGTCAGTCTGACAAATAAACCCACTCCGGGAGGCTAGATCTGGGATGAATGCAGCACAATTTACTAAGAAAATGACTAGAGATCTAAGCGGTGTTGTTATATGATATGAGTATCGCCTATCAGACGGCAGTGATATTCCTCTTAATGGGTGGATGATGATGTGAATGATCCTCAGATGGTACGTCATGAAAATGTACATTCGTCTTCCGGACAGCATGGTTTAGGGAAAGCGCGACCTCTGCTGGAAATCAATAGGATCAGCATGTTGTGGTAGTTCTCAAACTTTTTCGTGCCATGGACCCCCAAATTGATATGTATTTGGCCGCGGACCCCCTTCTCAAAAATATTTTGTGCCAGGCAGGGACCTCCAGAATAGCAGATCTACAAACTCATAGTGGGCACGAAGTGACGCACTGTGAGCTTGTATATGCTATTTTTGATTGAATTGCCAAAGTATAAAACATGGTTAAAGTGGTTAATACACTAACACATTTTGCTGGTACCCCCCCAAGGACCCATGGGGTCCCCGGACCCCACTTTGAGAACCAATGCTGTACAAGAAAAATCTACTTCACAGGAAAGTTGTTGAAGATGATGATGAATGATGATAAAAATAACAGCTAAATCTATTGTGCTGGGACGGGAGTGATTGTTATGACGAATGAACAAGACGTTTGTGGTGTTACTATTTCTATTCGACATAATTCCTATAGTAGACACAGACATGTTCTTGCGATGACATTTCAGTATCAGTAGTCAAATGCACATTTCCATGGTTCCATAGACAATAGATATGTATGATACATATATGTAGGCCTATGAAATATAGTTTTATGAATATTATAAGATATTATATCATAGATATTTGCACAGGCCTCAACTTTCTTGAGGCCTGTAGTTTTGTAAAGCTAGCACATCTTATCTCAGATTTTTCTGGCACAATTTACAAAAGGACTTCCTCAGGGTGACCTTGAGGAGAGTGAATGCAGTGTAATACTAGGTGCTTAAAACCACTTTTGAATGTATCAACATGCTTGCATTTCTCTTATCTTTGAAACTAACAAGGAATTATTTTAAATGTCTTTACGGTTCGTTCAAAACAAAACAAAAAACAATAAAGACTGCTGCTGGTAATTGCTTAGAAAACTGATTTATGTCTACATAGTTTCCATATATTTATAATTAAATACACAGCAGGAGTTTTTCCAAATGGTCCCAAATGGAAAATAAATTAGGCTACTTGAATGAGGCTACGCTGCCTTGAAAAATAAATAAACAAATAAGGTAACAATTTTAATAATAATAGAAAGAATAAAATCAATGGGCAACAACTGGTACCCAGCCCACTTTTATGTCTACTTTCTAATACCAGACAGTATTGAAGGTACAAGGAAAAAGTTGGATTTCTCTTAATGCTGACTAGGAAGGTTATAATCTGGTTGGGGATGACTCTCCAGAAACAGGCTAATTTATTCTTCGGAATATATTTTGTTTTCAAGACATTTTGACATCTTTACAAGTTCAGCTGGATAACAGTGCTTTCCACCTCTTCAGTCTCAGCTATTTTCTTGGACTTGGAAACAACATAAAGAAAACCTACAATCTAACTTTTCACAATGCATTAGCAAGTTCTCAGATGACAGTCAGTCAGTTAGAAAGTATCTTTGCCAATAGCCTACATAAGAATGACTATTTTGATTCAGTCTTCCAGGAGGCATCTGAATGGCTGGAATATTCAGGTTGATAGCGAGCCTGAGATATCTTCTTACAAATATTAACATTATCAGATAATGTTACTCATAACCATTAAATAGTTTAACTGCTTTCTGTTGCATTGTAGGCCACATTATGGCTAGTATTCTGGCTAGACTGTTGTCCTAAAACAGCCTACTCAAGGTCTTTCTGTGATAGGCTATAAATCAAGATCCTATCTTGAAATACGTAGGACATAGGTCTTAGTTGGACAAAAAACAAAGCCAAAAGCTCGAATAAATGGAACACAAGGAGCTAATATCCAGAATTTTGGGGGTTGAACAATCAGCTCTGATTTGCGTTTGAGCTGATATAGGTTTTGTGACAACCAACATTATAAAAAAAACATCTGATTTCGGTTGACTTCTCTATCAATTTAGGGCAATTGCAAATTTTATGTGGACAGCTGTAGCTGTAGCTCACGTGTTAAAAGGATGCCTAACCATCATAAGGTCACTTGTTCAAATCCCGCTTATCCCAGAATTAAAGATGGAAACAAATTGTGGTTCATCATGTTATGTGCACTTCAGTATTAAATCATGTGCTGAAATGTGCAATGTGCCACAAAGACAAAGCCAAGATTCACACCGGCGACAGGTCCCACCAAGTTGTTGGAATTCCTGTGCGATGAGATCATACATTTACTTACTGTACATGAACTCCATGTTATCCAATGCACCAGATATTTGCTTACAGATATTAACATTATCAGATCATGTTACTCATATCCATTAGATATTTTAACTGCTTGCTGTTGCATTGTAAGGCTAGGCTACATTATGGCTAGTATTCTGGCTAGATTGTTGTCTTAAAACAGCCTACTCAAGGTCTTTCTGTGATAGGCTAAAATAGCCTATAGGCTATAAATCAAGATCCTTCAAATACGTAGGGCATAGGTCTTAGATGGACAAAAAACAAAGCCAAAACAGGTTCGAAAATGGAACACAAGGAGCTATTATACAGAATTTCGGGGGTAGAACAATAAACTCTGATTTTGCGTTTGAGCTAAAATAGGTTTTGAGACAACCAGCATTATAAACAAACATCTGATTTCGGTCGACTGGAGTCGACTGACTCCATCAGTTTAGGGAAATTGCAAGTTTCCTAAAGACGGCTGTAGCTGTAGCTCACGTGTTAAAAGGACGCCTCACCATCATAAGGTCGCTAGTTCGATTCCTGCTTACTCCAGAAGTAAAGTTGAAAACAAATTGTGGTACATCATGTTATCTGCACTTCAGTAAAAAATTGTGTGCTGAAATGTCTAATGTGCCACAAAGACAAAGCAAGATTCACACCGACAGGTCCAATCAAGTTGTTGGTCTTCCTGTGCGATGGGGTCATACAATGTACTGTGCATGCTACTTTATTTAGTTCATCGCAGTGTGCCGGTCATTCTGTGGGATGTTAAATCATAATTGTAGAAGCTTTTCCTACTGTCCCTTTATGATACTAGATTTACAGACCGCTACGCTGCCTTAAGATCTACTCCCATTTTGCGTAGATCAGAGCAATGGTCGCAGAGTTATGGCCATTTGAAGTGTTAAACACTGCTGTAGTGCCCCATATGTGTGCAATTTATTTTTTTTGGGGTGTAATTGTTCTCATGCCGCTTGTGCCCAGTTTGGTGCGGATTGGAGCAACGGTGCGCTGGCCCGGTAGGGCCCCCTTGGGGCCCCTGGGGAGCACACATGGCCCCTGGTGTGACTATTGTCAGTGCTGCAGTGTTTCTATTACGTTTGGTGTGGATTGGAGCAACAGTGCATTCTTGTAGAGTAGCCTTGATTGTTTTATGTAGCAACTACACCATGTCATTATGATTAGGGAAAGCGCTACCTCTACTGGAAAACATTAGAATCAGCATGCTGTACAAGAAAAGTCATGCAGTTGTAAAGATGATGTCAACTACACTTTACAACAACAACAGTGTATTTCTAATTTACAAAACATCTGCTTTTAAAATTGGGGCAGACATTTCGGTATTTGACTGAAACCCTTTTGAATGGTGTATCACCATACCTAACCAGCTCAGCGGCCTAGTGGTGATAGTATCTGCCCTGAGAGAGGTTGGGGATCAATTCTCGGGCCGAGTCAGAGACTATACAAATTGAACTCAATGCCTCCCTGCTTGACACTCAAGGCTTGGATCGCGGGTAATCTCTCAAGACAGATTACATTTTTACCGAATGGGATCTCAGATTGGATTGAGGGTAAATCCAGGTGGTATACTTATTCATCAAGATGCCGGATGCTATAGAAACAGGAGCTCCTGATCTATGGGCCACATGTCTCGACAACCGTTGGTTCCCAAGGCTACTTACTTATCACCATGCCGGGTACTTAATTTCGTATCCTAGTTGTAACTAACAGGGAACTGTCTTAAATGGTCTTATATACATACAGGCATATCACACTTACAGCATCCCTGGCAATGACGGGGACACTTTCTACCCGCTTTTCAAACCTGCTGTAGGTCATGTTGACCACGTCCCAGGCCACTGCCTTGAAGTTGGACATCAGAAATTTTGGACCATGTCCATACTGGGGGAGCTGTCTGCCAAAAGATTGCTGATCTCCATACTGGCAGCTTCAGCCCTCTCTCCCCCTCTAGAGTCGGTGTGAAATTGCTGGCCATGGCTTGATGCCGAGCCAGGGATATTCTGTTCTCCATGTCACCACCTCTGGTACGAGGACATCGCTGATTCTACATCTCAAAGGGCACATCTGATTTTGCGTCAGTTCCTAAGCTACTTGAGCTTAAAAATGTCACAATGGTGTGATCACTGGCAGGAGGATTCTTTTCACATCCTTTCCGGATGGATCAAATCAATATGCATTTGAAGGCCCTCTAAAGTGAACTACAGTTAAGAGGGACATCTTCCTGCCAGCACTTAAGCTTTCATGTTTTTGATGGCACTTCTATTGGCTCCTTCATGACAAGAAACTGCCTCAAGAGCTTTTTCTGGAAGACACAGTTAGAATACATTTGAATCATTAATATTACACATACCTGAATGCAGCCATTTACTGTTATGGGTTTCTTCAGTATAAGATAGATATGAATAAATAAATACAAAATCGAAAATGTAAACATCATGTCCCTGCGCATCCACACAACACACATAATTAAACAAAGGTTAACTATTGTAAATACATATTATTACCCTTTCATAATGTCAACAGTATTTTCAACCTTATTTTAGTTAACACTGCATTTCCATCGCTCTATATCAAATTAATCCATTAATTGACATTGTCTTTCTCCATTCAAGCAGCTTTGAACATTAAATGAAAATAAAAGCTAGAGTATATATTTTTTTAAATACACAAACTGGGTGAATTTGCAGAGCCACTGTACAGTATGCTGGCTGGGGTAGACGAGCACTCTGCTGCCCTTAAAGTCTATTCTTATCACAAGCACAATCTGGCAATGTGATGACACTCCCCAAAAAACTCAGAATGACAACATGAACTTGGTAACATACTGTATACACACAAACTGGAAAAGCAATACATGTACACAGCAAGTGTAGGCTATATGGGATTTAACGTTGTAGGTCAGGATGAAAAACTGAGGATTTCTACAGATAAAATAAGAGGGTAGAATACATCAAGCTACTGTACTGCGTGGTTGAGAGTTTTTACTATCTGATAAAGAAGTGATTAATCTGGAACACGGTTGCACTTTGGAGATTTTTTTTTCTCATTTTGTTTCACTTTTTTTTAATTCAAGCACCTGCTGTTTAACTTTGGAATGTGTATGTTCTCTCCATTTTTGGTGATCTTTATAACGGCTAGCCCATGGGTCTTCAACAGGGGGTCCGGGCCCCGAGGGGGTCCTAAGAGTTACTCCAGGGGGATAGGATTGTGGGATAGGAAATCTTAAAAAAAAAAAATTTACCACTTGAATCCTAGCATCCCTATTCATTCGGCGAGGATAGCAGATTTCAGGTTGCCCATCCAAGGTCATGACCAATAGCAACAGCAAGGCATTCAGTCGGTATACTTTCTCTGTCCAGCCATTCAAGAGCTCAGGTACCTTGTGCAATTACAGATAGCCTCCCATGCGTTTTTTCTTTTGAAGCAAAAACAAAAAACGCATGGGTTCCTGAGGCTACAGATTGCCTGATGTTTGTGTGTGGGGCAGTGATGATGGATGGCTGTGTAGAGCATAGATGCAGCGGATAGGTGTTGTCTTAATGCTTATTGTGATGATGCGACAGGTGTCATTTCAATCTGTGTTGATGTGATCTGATCAGTTCCAGCTTTAACAGGCATACTCAGCTGTGGAGGAACAAGATGACAACTGCAAATTTGAAGCTTCAAAACGAGACTCCATGAACCAATGGTTGACACCACAATTTTTTTTTGTGTGAGGCAACTGTAGGTATTAGTTGACATTCACATACTTATATCTGTGATATGCTATGGAGGGTGGTTTGGTAGGGGTAGAGGTGCATTAATGTACCCTGCAATTCCATCAGCTGACAGGAACCGACAGATTTCAGTTGTCACATAGCACATCTACCCCTATGCCTGACCTTGAGAATTTGCCAGGTAGCACTGACACCTACAGTCTTGGTAGTGGGAGGGGGTGCATAATGTACACTCCAATATCATCAGCTGACAGTAGCAGACACAGATTTAAGTTGTCACATAGCCCATCTACACTCACCTTGAGAACTTGCCAGGTAGCAACTACAGTACTACACCTATGGTGTTCCTCCACAAGCTGCTGCTGTGGGTTCAGATTGACATAGCCTGGGAGATAAGGGTGGATCTGTGAAGCATATTGCAGGATATTTAGTAGTTATAATAGCAACTTAGATGCTTGTGCATTGGCATTAGGTCTAAAATGGCCAGGAACACATACTGTTCATGGGGGGATTCTTCCCTTTTGAATTTAGTAGTGAAGTCTAAGGTCAAGAAGATGGCAGGGTTTAAGGGGGACAGTTCTGGTACTTTCATAGTACACAAATGGCAGGCAATAATGATGAGATAACTACATAAGAAGGTGGTTCTGGTGGCAGATCAGGCTGTGGACGTGATACAGTAAGTAGACTTACTGTGTGTGGAGAGCACATGAGGTGGTTAGAGTGGGTGTATGCAGTGACCCATCTTTTGATCTGTCTACTGGCCCAGGCCCCATTCTTTGACATGGAATCTGTATACTGCAGAACATTCAGAGACTTCTTCCTTATGGTGTATTATTCTATGAGAATATCCTGCATGGAAGTGAGAGCTATATGGATAGTGCTCACTGGCCTGTACACACCATAAGCTCAGACGTCATGCCTCAGCTGTTACAGGAAGGAGTGTTGAACAGCCCCTCACTGGAGCCTAATGTAGTTTTAGCCGGATGCAGTGAGTTGAGGACGAGACCCTCAGGAGTATTTCAACTGGAGGTGGAATGCTACATGCGTTCGAACACTAGCAGCGACAAAAGTCAACATCGAAGTGTGGCTCAAGCCAAACTGCATAAATTAGGGTTAAATAGTACAGGGAACTTGTTAACAGCCAGAACAAGTTTTTCTTCCATTCACATAATGGAGCAGGAATTGTGGGGAGAAAGAAGGGGAGTGGAAACCTGCGAAACATGCATATCTCTGTTGTCCGGCAGAACCATCTTACTCCCAAATGTTCATTTTTCAGGAAATGAAAAAAAGTGGAGTTAAGAGGTTTTGTTCATCCTTGATAAGAACAGCTGAAAAGGGGGTGGAGCCTGGAGTCAGCAAAAACAGATAAATCCGGTGGAGTTAGCTGGTTTAGCAGAAGGTTTGAGGATCCGAGGGAGTTAGCTGGTTTTGTCAGAAGCGCTTTTTAATGCTTTTCATTGGTTCAATTTTTTACCAACACATAGACGTAAAGGCTGTTCAATGGCCCTGATTTATGGAAAAGAATGCAAAAGTGTCAAAATGGAGTTAGCTGGTTTCTGCCGGACAGCAACGATATGATAGTTTGATGCTATTGTCATTGGAGTGCTTAAAAAACATGAGGCCAGCTAAACGTTGATTTGCAGTGACAAGTGTCGGGCATGACTTTGTAGCTTCCTGTTGCTGGCTTCCATTTAAAATGACTTATAGACTGTGAATGCAGAATCACAGTGCTTTGTGTGGCAACAGGTGCCGAGATCAACTGATGCTCAAGCTGATCTTTAAGTGCAGTTGTATCTGACCAGTAAAGCTTCCAGCTTCTCCGAACAATTGACAATTATGAGGACTCTGAAAGGCGAGACAGGTGGAAATCAGTGCTCCATCATTTCATCGCTTTCCAGGTGCAAGAGAGTGGCAGCGCATCGGAAGGTCCACAAAGCAGCAGGTATGTACAGGAAGTTAGACATAAGGTGCAAGAGGTTGCAGCACATGGTCCACATGAAGGTACTGTAGCCCCATAAGGCAAAAACTTCTCAGGTTAAACTTCACATGTTTGATTGATTGAATATTTTATTAGGCAAAACATGTAAAACAGCACAATTACATTTAAAATACTTTGTCTAACAACAGGTCCGTTCATGAAAGTCCTTGCGACCTTGGTATTCAATTCATAGACATATATAGTGGCACCACAGTTCAATGTCAATACAAATAATACAAAAAAAGATAACACTATGTACAACAAAAAAAAAAACATTAAAAAAAAGAAAAAAAGAGATAATTGTGTCATCGACTTTGACCTTGAAATAATTTACATCCATCTGTCTGAGGGAATGTTTGGTCCCAAAGAGAATGGATTCAGTTTTCCCAAGGTGTAGTGACAGTTTGTTATCGGTAAGCCAAGTACGGATTTTGGTGAGTTCGGAGCTGAGCGCTTCCTCAACTTGCAACTTGTCCTCTCCCGAGATCAGGAGTGCCGAGTCATCAGCGAACAGAAACAATTTCCAGTTACAGGCAGCATTCATGTCTTAATGTATAGAAGGAACAGTAACGGCCCTAGAATGCTGCCATGAGGAACCCCACAGCTCACCGGGAGGGATGAGGACATGGTTCCGTTGATTACATTACATTACATTACAGTCATTTAGCAGACGCTTTTATCCAAAGCGACTTACAATAAGTGTATTCAACATAGGTAGGGAACGAAAACTACTAATCACCAGAAGTCTTTAGTGCATTTTCTGCAAAAACAAGCAACCAAGAGTATACCTAGCGCTAAGGTAAAAGTGCAATATATCAGCTACCTATTTCCTTAAACAGATGAGACAAAATAGCTAAATCAAATGAGCATGAGCTAAAACAATTAAGTGTATCGACTAAACAAGATCCAATAAACAATACAACAATAGAAAACAAGCGTTCGTACAACTAGTTAACAACAAGTAGGTCAGGCAGAGAGGAAGGGTAGTGTTTCCTGAAGAGGTGGGTTTTCAGCCTGCGGCGAAATATGGGCAGTGACTCTGCTGTCCTAACATCAGTGGGAAGTTCATTCCACCACTGTGGGGCCAGAACAGAAAAGAGTTGTGACCGTGTGGATCGGCCAGAAGGACCCTTGAGTGACGAGGCAATCAGTCGCCCCGAGGTGGCAGACCGAAGTGGTCGGGCAGGGGTGTAGGCATCGACCATAGCCCGGAGGTAGGAAGGAGCTGTTCCTTTCACTGCCCTATAGGCTAGCACCAGGGTTTTGAACTGGATGCGAGCCGCTACGGGGAGCCAGTGTAGAGAACGGAGAAGGATGGTTGTGTGGGAGAACTTGGGGCGGTTGAACACCAGACGAGCCGCAGCTTTCTGAACAAGCTCCAGAGGTCTGATGGCAGATGCCGGAGCACCAGCAAGGAGGGAGTTGCAGTAGTCCAGGCGGGAGATGACGAGAGCCTGGATGAGCACCTGGGCTGCCTTCTCCGTGAGGAAGGGGCGAATCCTCCTGATGTTGTAGAGGAGGAATCTGCAGGACCTTGTCACTGATGCGATGTTTGCCGAGAATGTCAGTTGATCGTCCAGGGTCACACCCAGATTCTTCGCAGTCCGAGTTGAGGTCACCACAGCATTATCAATGGTGATGGCCATGTCTCGGTGCGGACAGCCCTTCCCCGGGAGGAACATCAGCTCGGTCTTGTCCAGGTTGAGCTTCAGGTGGTTTGTCGACATCCACTCCGAGATGTCAGCCGGACAAGCAGCAATGCGTGCCTCCACTTGGGTATCAGAGGGGGGGAATGAGAGGATCAGCTGGGTGTCATCGGCATAGCAGTGGTAGGAAAAGCCATGGGAGTGGATGACAGCACCCAGAGATGTAGTGTAGAGAGAGAAAAGAAGAGGACCCAGAACCGAGCCTTGGGGAACCCCAGTTGTGAGCCTGTGTGGTTCTGACACAGACCCTCTCAGCATCACCTGGTAGGAGCGACCCGTCAGGTAGGATGCAAACAGGGAGAGTGCAGAGCCTGAGACACCCATCCCCTCGAGGGTGGAGAGGAGGATCTGATGGTTCACTGTGTCGAACGCTGCAGACAGGTCCAGGATTATCAGAACGGAGGAGAGAGAGTTCGCTCTAGCGGCATGGAGCGACTCCGTCACTGCCAGGAGGGCAGTCTCTGTCGAGTGACCCACTTTGAACCCAGACTGGTTGGAGTCCAGGAGGTTGTTCTGGTGGAGATAGGAGGACAGTTGTTTAAAGACAGCACGTTCGAGAGTTTTAGATAGGAAGGATAGAAGGGAAACCGGTCTGTAGTTCTTGATCTCAGAGGGGTCAAGTGTCGGTTTCTTCAGGAGGGGGGTGACTCTGGCAGTCTTGAAAGTAGAGGGAAAGTAGCCAGATGTCAGAGAGGTGTTAATAAGGTGGGTTAAGAAGGGAAGAAGTTCAGGTGCAATAGACTGCAACAGAGTGGATGGGACCGGGTCCAGAGAGCATGAGGTGGGGCGACTAGAGGTAACAAGGAGAAGGACCTCGTTAGGGGAGAGGGGAGAGAAGTGGGATAGAGAGGGGATGGGGGGGAAGAGGAGTAGATGAAGGTAGAGAGGGGGGGGTGGCAGGCAGACGGGTGTGGGTAGTGCGCAGGGCACCAGCCGGGGGAGGAGGGAAGGAGGATCGGATATCGTTCACCTTCTTGTCAAAGAAGTTGGCGAAATCGTCAGGGAGGAGGGACGAGGAGGGAGGAGGGGGTGGTGGTTGCAGGAGAGAGGAGAAAGTTTCAAAGAGTTTTTTAGGGTTGGAAGCAGAAGCCTGAATTTTAGTGCAGAAAAAAGCAGCTTTAGCAGCTGATAGAGAGGAGGAAAAAGTAGAAATGAGAGATTAGAAGGTGAGAAGGTCCTCCAGGAGGTTGCCTGCCAACAAATGGTTGATGTCAACCATTTGTTCTCTACCCTCCAGGTAAGATCTCATCCAGTTTAGTGATGTGCTATCAAAACCAATCGCCCTCAGCTTATCAAGTAAAATTGAATGGTTTACAGTGTCGAACGCTTTTTGGAGGTCCAACATGACCATGCCGCAGTATTTGCCCGCGTCTACCTCACGTTTTGATGTAGTCAGTCAAATACAGTAGGCATGTGTCAGTGGAATGGGAGGTTCTGAAGCCCGATTGGAATTCAAACAACAGTTTATGCTCGCTGAGGTAGCTGTTGATTTGATCTTGAATTAATCGCTCTACAACCTTTGAGATGGAACAAAGGATGGAAACAGGCCTATAGTTGCCAGGTTCTAATTTGCTTCCTTTTTTATGCAGAGGGATTACTCTTGCCAACTTGAAATCTTGTGGGACGTGACACTGGCTGATGGATAGGTTTGTGATTTGGGCTACTATGGGGGCAATAGCAGTAGCTGCGTCTCTGAGGAATCTGGTGGGGACATTGTCAAGGCCGGTGGCCTTGTTTGGCTGGAGGGCGAATAGTTTTTTCAGCACATCATCAACATTTACTGGTTTGAATGAGAAGGAGTATTTTTTAGCCCCTAGTTTGTCATAGTGAGCATGGATGTGGTCAGAGCCGTACAGACCTGAATGCTGAGGAAGTTTGCTTACCAACTGGGTTGCAATGGTGGTAAAAAAAGCTGTTAAAACAGTTCGCTACCGCTTGCTTGTCGGTAATGAGCGCGCCACTTGAAATAATGCAGATGTTTGTAGTTTTTGTTGTTGCAGCTTAATTTCTGTAGCGCTTCCCACAGCTTTTGTGGGTGGCTTTTGTTTGCCTCAATGTTTTCATTTAAGAAATAATTTTTGGCAGTTTTGACCATTTTGTTTACTACATTTAGTTGTTTCCTGCATTTTTCAAGTAGTTGCACATTTTTGCATTTCCTGAACTCAGAGTACATTTTGTTTCTGAGTTTGATGGCATTTAGGATGTCTCCATTCATCCAGGGTTGTGTACGGGCTCTGACTCTCACCACCTTCTTGGGCGCTATGCTATCAATAACAGACAAAAAAGCAGTTTTGAAACCAGTCCTTGACTCCTCAGCCGAGGAGCCATTGAGTACATTTGACCAATCCATTTTCTCAAGAGCTGTTGTGAGAGCTTCTGATGAGTAATTTTTCATAACTCTGCAGTTCACCGTGCTATGACAGTCAACTACAGATCTATGAATCTTACGCGTGCAGAAAATGATGTTATGGTCGCTTAGGCTGCACTCAATGACCCCACTTAAAGGAATCCTCGACTGGTCTGATGTCAAAATGAGGTCAATGATGGTCTGAGAAGTGGGGCCTACCCCTATATTTTATCATTTGGGTGAGGCTGTGCATGTCATAGAGAATTTACTGAAAGATTTAAATATGGCGGCGTCTTTCCGAAGTATATCGGTATTGTAGTCGCCAATCAAAATTACTTCAGAATTTCCAATGATTGCCATGTGCTCTGTTAGATCTACTGCTGAACCTACACACCATAAAAGGTCTAGTAAATATATAGATAAGCAAGGTACATGGTTCAATGCGGTTCTATAGAGTGAGGGGGTACCCCTTAAATAAGAGTCGCTACACAGGTGAATTACAATTGTGGTTGAATCCAAATTTTATTACCCTTTAATCTAAGTTTACAATTATTTATGAGCCTAAGAAACTATCAGAATGAATTATCAAACAAACATAAAATATACAATACCAATCAATAGTACATCAATCAGCGCGCTGGATACAAAAATCTCTCCCTATCACAGAGTAGATGCTCCAGACAAGGCGATATTTTTGCACTAAAGCATCCTCACCCTATCCCAGCGATATATACATTCTCATAAAACATTATCAATAGATGTCGCTGTTGGTTGCAGAGGATGGTTGATCAGGCTTCCTGCTGTTCTCACGCTGGACCGTAGCCTTGGCTTTTCCAGCCTCCCGTCAGAGGCATCTGGATGGCTATACTCCCTAACTTTTGGGTGCTGATAAGCTTCTATGAGACTATTGTCTAAACTGGCCAATAATTTGGCATTTTTTGAGTTTCTATTTCCTGGGAACTAACACCCTGAATTCTGCTGTGTTTTTTATGGCATTTTGATATCCATTTAAAGCTATTAGTATATTACTAGTTAGTATTACAATAAGAGTATACGATCGTTTAGGCCAAACAACATACTATCTTTATGACCTAATATTAATTTTGAGGCACAACTAGTGCCTGTATTTTCAGTGAGACATTCCTTTAAAAAAGGGAGTGAGAGAGATAAAAGGGGCCTCAAAGGTGATGACCTCATCTCCTGATACTACACAGAGCCTGTTGCTCAAATGAACAGGATAGCTGAGCTTAAAGCAGTTTAAATATATATATATGATTCTGACAGCCCCTCAATTAAATCATAAAAATCAAGATGTGAATGTAGATTCACAAAGGAAAAGTTGTTTCCATAGGGGAACAATCCACATGAAGGAAGTAATTCTGAATGAAATGGTGGAATAGGAGATCTTAGTAGTGAGTTTACATCACCACTGGTGCTTTTCTGGAAAAAGTCAGGCTCTGCAAGCCACAGACTAATGACATCATTAATGAATGCCCATCCCTTTGCTGTGTTTGCTGGTTTCTGTCTCAATGTATGTCCCAGCTGGTCTCTCAGAGCCACAGTGTTGCAATTGCTACAGAGACTGTCCCTCAATCTGACCAACAAAGTACTGACACACATTGCACATCTGGTTGAAGGCATAATCTATCAACGACAGATGAAAAAGCTGAAATGGAAGACAAACGATGGAACAACAACATAAAAGTATTGAAGAACTAAGACACTTTGGCTACATTGGGTGGCAAGTGGCAATGCCTACTACTTCTCCTCCACCATCAACCTCACCGTACTACAACCTTGATGAATGAAGAGGATAGGAATTACACAACTTTCACATAGCTGTTCGGGCTTTACTGTATGCATATAATCATATGCCCCAGGGCCTGTGCAAAAGCTCCGCAACTTTCATGCAGATGATGTTAAACATGGACTGTGGTGCATGTTCCCATGCACTGTTGTTGCCGTAATTTCAACGGACAGGGTTATGCCTAAATTATACTTGGTTGCGAATCGCATCATGCATCGAAAATAGCTGATCTGCAACAAGTTGTGAGCTTGTAGATCAGCTATTTTCGATGCGTGACACCAGAACTATAAATTAGGCCATACCATCATTAGATTGTATTGGAGGAGAGCTGCTACCATAGTCAGCTTATGTTCAGAGAAATGTCAATGTTTTGAGAAGTGATGATGTTTGAGGAGAACGGACGGTGACCATCGAGGAGAGAGTGTGTTGCTGAACCTGTTGATGCCATTTGATTGTTGAGGAGTTGGAATAAGTTGAAGATGAGGTGTGGTGTTGTATGGGGTGTCTAATGAATCCCGTGCTGATTGGGTGCTGAAAGGTGTTTACGATGAGACAGGGCACCAAGGGCAACTGCAGACCCCATACTGTACCTCAAGAGGCTGGCTGGTAGTGGAATGCTGCAGATGGTGTGTAATCAATAATGCCTAGCATACACAAGATTTTGAAAAGACTTAGAGAAGACAAAGGTCTGACACCTTCTCACATCTACCCTACGCTAGAAGACTTAGCAAAGATTTTTAAAGGACTTAAGTCTGACGCCCTCTCATAAAGACAATCTATCAAGCTCGTTCATAAACCAGTCTCAAAAAGACCTTGCAGGGCAGCTGGATAATCTATTTGGGGTATCTTTAAATAACTGAATTGAAGGTGTACATGTTTTGGTATTTACTTTTTTCCATCGACTTTCTGGGACATTTAGTTCACTTCTCCCCCCTCCCTTCTAAGGTTGACGCTGAGCAGAAGAGAAGCAAATAAAACATTTTTGACAAAATAGTTTCCATGACCTGTCAAATATAATTCCATTACATTCTGTACTGTACAGTGCACTTTCCGCAATAGACATTTGGCACTTTCTACCTGCCTGGCTTCAGTTTGATTGACATGTGCATCAAGAACTTGGTTGACTGCAGTGAAATCTTCATGTGGCTAACCAGTCTGAATCACATGATCTTATTCCATATCACCAATTAATAAATTTCAATTTAACATTTACACCACAACACACCATACCTCCAATTATGCCATTGTTTATTTACGCTTTTAATCGTCAAAAAGACATACTACTGTATTCAGTAAAAACATTAGATAAAATAAAATGAATACATCGTCATACAGCTATAGCCTAGTGAAAAACAATGGCATGAAACAAAAGTCTTATACAGTACTATAATTAAAAATGAAAAAGCGTATACTATTTCATCATCAAAAAGGAAAAACTGCATATTTCACAATACAGAGCCCAAGACATGGGAGGAAAATAAGTAGTTTTGTGTTCTCTCGTAAACGTTTTGTGTTCCCATGAGTATGCTATTGCGTTCTCTCGCAAAAGTTTTGCATCCCATCGCAATAGTTTTGTGAGACCACACAAAACTATTGCGTTCCCTTGAAATAGTTTTGTGAGATCACGCAATAGTTTTGCGAAACCAAGCAATAGTTTTGCGAGACCAAGCAATACTTCCCTCGCAAACTACAAACTACCCTGTCATGTTAGATGAATAATGTTGAAGTGGTTGTGGTGGGCTGGGGATAACAGAGCTGCAGCTTCGTGGGCAGGGTTACCATAACCCTATGCTAGGGTTTAAGTGTTTTGCTCAGGGATATTTCGACAACTAGACCGGGTGATCCGGGGGTCATGTCTTGCATGTCAGCCTTTTCTCTTCTCTCAGTTTCCTGTCGCTCTACACTCTCCTATAATCAAGTCTAATCAAATCAAATCAAATCAAATGTAATCTAATCTAATCTAATCTAATCTAATCTATTATATTCTATGAGGATCAAGTTGTCTGTGAGTGAAGGTGTCTGGACACATATACCCATATATGGACATGCCTAACATCACAGTGCTGAAAGCACAAATCTGCATTGTTAGGGCAATGGAGAGTGTGAGGGAGAGAGAGATAGAGGTGGAGGCAGGGAGTAGGAGGGAGGGAGGGAGGGAGGGAGGGAGGTAGGGAGAGAGAAAGTACCCAATAACCCAGGCCCGGGCCAATGCTGGGTGTTGTTAGGGCAATGGCTTTTGTTGTGTGTGACTCAGACCATACGTTTGATCAGTGAAAGAGACAGATAGAGAGAGAGGGAAAGGGGGATAGGGAGAGGGCGGGGAGGGATTGAGACGGGGAGAGTGGGAGAGGTTACAAATACAAACCAAATTCTTACACGCAGACGCAGTCATATTATCCAGTATAAAAGGACTTGAGTGGTTAAATTGCTTTCCTTAATATATTATATTAGAGTACTTCGGGAGAACTTCAAAAAGAACCAAGGCATGCACTGTTTTGTTGAAAAATGTAAAATCCTTTATGCTGCAATAAAAAATATTTTACGAAACGGTTTGCCTTGGATATTTGTAAAAGTTCTCCTGATGTAGGCTACATTACAAACGTGTGTCAAAAAGCATTTATTGCAAGTTTTTCCACACAGTATTAGAAAGCATTATTATATACCGATATATCCTGGCTGAAAATATATGCTCTAAATTACAGATATTAATCTGTTCCAATAAGGTTCCATTTGTTCCATTTAAGTAACACAAGTTACTTAATTACTGATGTATATCATTCTCTATGGGGAAAACACATTTTAAATTATCTTTCATCAAACAACACACAACATAGAACCTTAAACCTGTTGACGTATGGTTGGTTGTACATTTTACATTTCTGGGGATTTTGCCAACGGTCTGATCTGATGCAGAGCAATTCATGAGTTCAATCGGATGTTTCCTTAATGAGCATGAAACAAAACACAAGAGCTTAAAGGCAGAATTTTTAGCTTTACCCATGTCAAGGGAATTTGAGCGAGAGAAGATAAGAGGGAGATATTGTTGAGCGGGTATGATTCACGGGATATGTCTAGATGGAGACATGCTTTTATTTTTTGTATTGAAGATGCACTGAGATAAGTGTGTGTGTGTGTGTGTGTGTGTGTGTGTGTGTGTGTGTGTGTGTGTGTGTGTGTGTGTGTGTGTGTGTGTGTGTGTGTGTGTGTGTGTGTGTGTGTGTGTGTGTGTGTGTGTGTGTGTGTGTGTGTGTGTGTGTGTGTGTGTGTGTGTGTGCGCGTGTGAGAGAGAGAGAGAGAGAGAGAGAGAGAGAGAGAGAGAGTGTGTGTGCAGCATCAGCACCAGCGCCAATGACGTCATTTGAGTTTAAAGTGGGCCGCGCTTCAAGTCAGTCAGAGAGAGGAGAGAGGAGAGGAGAGGAGAGGAGAGGAGAGCGAAGGGGAGGAAAGACGCTGTATACGCACGCAGGAGACTCGTCTTACAAATACACCGAGTTTTGGTATCAGAACCACTTCAAACTGCCTCGTACAAACATTAAACGAGCACTTTTAGGGTAACTTTGTTTTTAAATAAATGGAAGAACACCTGCACGTCACGCATGGGACCTTTTGAATTGCATTTCCACGGGCGACAACTTTCATTTTGAAGTCGGAGCTGCTGAGGGTGAGTTTTCGTTTTCTGAATGAAGCGCAATCAGGGTTGAATTTTGATCATTAGCCTTAATTGTGAGCAGCTGGTGATGTTGCACGCCTACTCATTTATGGTCGCTTTCATGTGAGAGTTTGGAAATGACATTTGTATTCCCATTTCCCACTTATGTGTCAAATTTTGTGTTTTACATGTTTTACACTGTGGGCCAATGTAAAACACACAACATTTGACAAATAACCCACACCAAGTTAGTGTGAAATTGTTCGCATTTGACAGACAGTGCCCCTGCATTTTGTTGAAGCGGCCGACTGCGCTGTTTATCTAATTAAGCTATATTTGCATCTCTAAAGTGACACATTTTCTATATAGTCAATTGCAAGTGCAATAGTGTAGTTGTTTTTGCTTGTGGTGTTTTCAGAAAGATTGTGTTGAACGTGGTCAACAGTAACACCATGTTGTGTAGCCCAATATTCGCCAGACCTTTATTCTTTTAAAATGATTATCCAAACAAATTTCAGCTGCGTCCAACGCAGCTTGTTTGGATCATTTTTTAAAATTATTTATTTCATTAATGATTATATATAGTTTGTTAAAGCCTAAGTTATAGCACACTAGGTCCGTCCCATCACTGTTAGGTGTTGTTTCCCCTACATTAGCCCACATTGCTTGATAAAATAAATGTAGCAGCCTTAAAGGATGTGCCAGTTGTAGTCTGTTGTTGTCTGGGGTGTAAGAATTATCTTTGGGTTTATAACTTGCTCTTCACTGGATGCAGATGGAATCCAGCTGCTGTCACAATGTTTTTGAATGGCTTGATATGGTTTGCTATATCACTTATAACCACTAGATGACAACAGAGTGCAATTTACTGACATGAACTGCTATTCCAACTTGCATAATAATCAATGAGCAGATATGAGATTGATTGATTGACTGAATACTTTATTGACAGTTTGCAAAAAAAGCACATACAGTAGCCTACAGTTCTATACAAAAGGATGCTAAAAGGATTAAACCCAAGAAAGCACTATGGCTTATTTCCATTGGGATCCTGTGTATTCAATTCATCAAAACATTTAATGACAGACAAATATACAATACTATGCAAAAACATCATATAAATGAGTAGTAATCAAAAAGAAAAATATGTACAGTTATCAGTTGGGGGGATTTCTGGTGATAGGCTTGGCTATATATATTGAGCTACATTGGTTTAATAATTAAATCATTAGTTGTCTGCTGTGGTTGACTTGCCTTTACCCACTAAATGAAGAACTGGTCTAAATGTATAACCCCCCCTCTCTCTCTCTGTCTCTGTCTCATCCACATTAGCTACACACACACACACACACACACACACACACACACACACACACACACACACACACACACACACACACACACACACACACACACACACAAAGATCAGTAACAGAAAGTGTCTTTGAGCCCCATGCGCCGTTTCTTTGCCTCAGGGGCCGATCTTGACTCTCAGCACAGAGGGAGCGGAGCACTCTCGAGGGGCCCTTCTGATAAAAACACTTGAAATTCACGACTGTATAAATAGCTGATATTCTATCATAAACACAAATGGTCAATTATTGAGCCAAACAAACTGTGAGACAAGCTTGTTCTGAACGACAAACAAACTAAACAAAACTAAAAACCAGGTTGCCAGTTGAGATACAATGGACAAACCAAGGACAGCACACGTCGCTGACTGTCTACACATAATGTGTAACACATTCATCATTGGGGATTGGCGAATGGCTCAGCTTCAGCACCATGCACCACCAATGGACAGCGTCAGTCTATGCGCGCTGTGAACGAGCACCATGCATTCTTTACACAGGGTTAAAATACCCAAGAGTGCAAATTAGCATTACAGAGCTGCCCCCTGATCTCCTGCAGAGGCAGTACATTTGTATAGTAGTTAACTTAAGCCATCATCAACGTAGAGACACACATAACATGCTGTGATGGAATGACAAGCTACATTGTGGTGGACAAATGAGTTGTAATTTTGTAGAACACGGCAAGAAAGAGAACTTTGTAGGCTATTTGGCAAGATCTTTCGCCAAATAGAAAGTTCTCCTCAAACTGTAAATGTTAAAGACTACGTAGATGCAGCAGTAGACACCACATATTGCAACCCACACTCAGCATGGCATCCATGGCATGCATTAGCAATTTGTTATAAAGTCATTTGTCATAACTGCACTTTGGCACTACAGTGTTTCTATGTTTGTTTTCTGTCAGGCAGACCAAAGCTTTTAGTTTAATTAAACTTCTTAAAGGGGTATTTCACTTTAAAACACTTCTGGGGTCATTTTATCTGACCATGTTAGACACATATTGAAAACACAGGCCATTGTCATTCTAATGCGTGAGGGGGCGTGTTTTTTCAATTACTTCTTTCATTTATTATTTTTTCATTTTCAAACTAATATTTTAGCCTATATAAAAACATTAATTTAAAAACACAGCCCCCTCACGCATTAGAAGGACAATATCAGTCACCAGAATCAAGGACATGTGTTTTCATTTCAGTGAATATAACATGGTTGAAATGGAGTTGGGTTTATATAGAAAGGGATGGACAGCAAAATGCACTCGCTCCTTCTGTAGTCTGAAAATTAATATCAAATATCTAAATACTCAAGCACAACTTAAAAACTGTCTGCAGTGCACATAAAGTCCAGAGTAGATGACCCTTAATATGACCCCAGAAGTGTTTTAAAGTGAAATATACCTTTAACCATTTTCAAAGATTAGGTTACCATTTTGCTTCTCTGTTTCCATTCACGTTCTACGATGTAAACAAACCAAATTCCTGTATAACTTCAATCAGTGCTTGTATTATGCATTTGTTTAATCCATTTGCCTGTCAGAAATGTTTTCTTACAATTAAATTAACAGGAATACAGAGACATTTATCGCCTCTAAGCAAATGTATGTCTGGGCTATAGGATACATGCCTGGCCTGCTTTCTTCTTATTTCCCTGTTCTGCATGCAAGTGGCTGTCATTTATGTGATCAACCCTTTATGTGAAAGTCATGTTTTCACGATTTTCCATAATAATGAAATGTTCTATGTTTTATGAGATCGACATATCCGTCTGCCCCTTCATTTATCAACATACACTACAATTACTGTGTGTGTATATTTAGAAATGAACATGAACAAACCATAGCTGATATTTTCATATTTCTTTCTAGAAGAAGGATGTGGGTTCCAGCAATCGTAGACAGTTTCTCCTTGGCTCTGAAACAATCAAGGACTTTCAGATTTGTTATTTCCTAAATTATTATGATTAATATTTAAAGCTGGATATAACTTTTATTTATATATTTTTTGCTTTAATGGTGGACCTTTGAATGACATCTATCTTTTGTGTGTGTGTGTGTGTGTGTGTGTGTGTGTGTGTGTGTGTGTGTGTGTGTGTGTGTGTGTGTGTGTGTGTGTGTGTGTGTGTGTGTGTGTGTGTGTGTGTGTGTGTGTGTGTGTGTGTGTTTTGCTTTAATGGTGGACCTTTGAATGACATCTATCTTTTGTGTGTGTGTGTGTGTGTGTGTGTGTGTGTGTGTGTGTGTGTGTGTGTGTGTGTGTGTGTGTGTGTGTGTGTGTGTGTGTGTGTGTGTGTGTGTGTGTGTGTGTGTGTGTGTGTGTGTGTGTGTGTATTCATATATTTGAATAAATACGTTTACTCTATTTAGAGTGGATTTTCCAGGCTCTTGGTGACAGCAGTGCACCGTGGCAGCGCCATGGCAGTGTAGCAGGAATCCTGGTAGTGTTTGATTAGAAATGAGCAGAAACGTCTTTGTCTCACTTTCTGAGCTCTTGCAAAGCGACATGCTCCCCAAGGGCATGCCAAGTGGTTTGTCCATTTGCTGTGGTTTTTGTTGTGTGCATTTTTTACAGTCTAGTAAACCTTTTCAGCTGGAAATCCTGATGTTTGGCTCAATCAATACATTTAATTAGTGCTGATTAATGAAGGAGTGTGACTGCGGAAAGCTGACAGTTGCTTCTATTCCCAAGGACATTGGCTAGCAGGGAGCAATTGGATTCCACAGTATGAATTTGCAAGACTTTTGATTTTCTCTCTTATAATTGCATTTTTGTTGTTTATGAAATTGCATAAAGTATGAACAAAGAAGATTAAAAAGAGTATAACGATATTTGTGATTTTAGTTTAAGCTATACAGTACATCCAGCATACACAATCAAATCATTAGATCAATTTAGTAGTCACAATTCATTATTCAGTTAATTAGATGAACACATCATAAGACAATGATTAGGCACAGACACAGTCATCAATTTGCTGCATGTGAATTAGAAATTTGGAAACCAGTCAGGCTAAGTATCTCCACTCTCACGCTGTTTGCAGGGCATACATTAAAACAAGATTCGCCATTCATACTGTACCCTGTAGGATGGGAAAAATTCACTTGTTGTTGAGTGAACACATTATTCAGTTCATGATTTTCCAATGCACACGTCATTGAAAATGGTATCTGACTGTGCCCATCAGTTTATATGCTATTTCTCACAAAAGTGTGTCTTCAGTATTTTCTTGGACAGAAAAAAACTCCTGCATTTTCTTAAAAATAAATAAAATAAAGACTTGTCCCTCAGAACCCTTGAAAAGAAATGGCTCCAATGACCTTTATTCTGCAAATGAAGCTGTTTTTGCTTTGAGCTGACTGATAGATGTTATTATTCAGCAAAAGTGCATTGAACACTGACAAAATACCCTCGAGCCATAGTAAATGCATTAGCAAAAGTTAATGAAAAATATGGAGTCTGGTTCTGAACTTTCCCTGGCAAATTCTCTACACTTTCGGAAGCCATGTTCATGTGGTATTAAAAAAATCACCTTTGTGGAAAAGATACAAAAATAAACAGTAAACCAAGCCTGGCATATATGTTGTGCCTGGATCAATAGCCCACTTCTTTATACTATAGGCTAGCCTATGTTGATTTTCAATAATGGCAGAAAAAGCATAGCGTCAGCAGTCACTATTGTTTACTATAAATGTGCAATATCCATTCATTCAGACATAATGTTGGATAGAACTGAACATTTTTAAACACATGTATTATGTTGTGTGCACTGTCTCTGAAATCTATGGCAGCATTGATCTTTTCATTCATTTGTTTGTATGTCACTATGGGTTGATCATGCATTTTGTAATACAGTGTAATTAAGTGGTGGTTAGCCTACTTAATCTAATACCATACCATACAATCAGTGCAAAGTGATGCTAAAGTAAAAAATCGAAGAAACAGCATAGAGCACTATAATAAAACTTAACGCATAACAGAAATCTGCAATTTAGATTGAGATTCAATTTGAAGTTGACTGTCCCAAAGGTCTGACCATGTCCCGCATCTTATTACTGTATGCTTGCATGTATTTAATTAATAATTTGACAATGCACACTGCATTGACGTCGGTCAGCCGGCACTCTGCAGAGGAATAGATCGCCTGAGCCTGATATCCAGCCGCAGCCTCCTAGGCGAGGAGAAGAAACGATGAGCTAAGGCCGATTTCAGATAGAAGAACTCCAGAGAGGAGCTCAGCTAATCCCCCTCCCTCAGGTGTGATGGGCTCTGGACGCTCCCCAGGAGGAATGCCACAGACCACGGCTCACCAACACTGCTGCTTGGCTGCATTCTGATTAATGCACTCATCAGTTCTTTTCCTGTTTGTCTTAATGACAAGCACCATCCTCCTGGGAGTCGGGTGACTTTTTGCAAATACTGCTGATGCATCTGCTTACACCTGCCACATTTTACACCCCACACCCCTCTGGTCACGGGCGATTACCATAAATCCCTGTTTTCTTTAGAGATAGCCAGGCTCTCTGTCACAGCGCAGAGGGACATATGACACATCTTCCACTGGAGATATAAGAGTCCACATTCAGTTGAGGAAATGAGCATTGATGAGATCTCGATGGAGGGACGTGGACTTATTGCAGATAGGGCTATTATTAAAGCAATCATTATGCCCTGGACAGCTAAACCAACTCTCTATCTTAGGCTCACGCTTTTATCCATCTCATATTTGCCTCAGCTGTACATAAGTTGATGAGTTGTGCTGGATTTACTACTTGGCACTATGGGGTTTAAATAGGACTTAATTGCTTGTCTAGACTTTAGAGAAAAGATTGTTATACACATTCTGTGAGCAACTTGATTTTCAGCAAATCTTGTTCTTGTCACGGTTTAAGGCAGGACCCAACCACAGGAAAGAGTAGGCAAGAATTATGTTGTTAAAACAAGTTTACTTCTTCAGACAGGCAGAATACATTAACACACTGACAGGGGTACAGGTAGGATACACTGTATAGTCATAATCACTACCAGGGGTGGGCAACTTTGATGGAGAGGGCCACTATATTTCCACACTCACTCCAGAAGGCCACATTGCACATACTGTACTGTTAGGCACTTTTTGCTACTTTTGCACTTTTTGCTGTACTTTTGTGTGACATTCTATGTAAATTGGAATTGGAATCCAGATTAATTTTTTTATTTTTTTATTAGAATCCTGAAAGGTAACATTTGTATTTAATTTCAAATGCATTTAGTTATACTTAGGGCGCGCTCTCACCAAAAGTTGGCTGGCCGCTGTTAAACGCAGGTTGTGCGCGGCCACAGTTTTTTGCAGCCAGCGGATTCTAAAAAAACGCTGTGACGCACCTGTCACTCACATTCAAGACCGTCCCCGTAGCCCGCACCGCCTTCTGCCTTGAGCACCATGTTGCTTCCTGAGTCTTGGGACGGTCCGCCTTCGACTCACCCGATTGGACAGAGGGAGAAAATCAGCTCCTGCCTCCAGCAGTTTTATGCTTCCATTGGACAAGTCGCGTAGAGCAGATAAACGCAAGGTCTGCGCGACAAGCGGAAAAATCCACTCTTGCGTGAATCCACGCATTTACATTGACAATGCATTGGCAGATTCTGCCCCAGAGGTAAAATAAAAGTGCGCGCCCTTATGTTAACTTTATGAACTTAAATACAAATACATTGGACATAAAAAAGACAATATAATCTTAATACTAGTCATTAAGCCTGATGACTATAGTGTTACTGAAGTAATTAAAGCGGGTCATGTTTGCATGTTTTGAATTGTAACAGCTGAAATCAATAATTTATCAGTATTCCGATATTAACCTGCGGGACGCATTAAGTGAAGGTGGGGGCCGCATGTGTATGACTTAGACTAACAGGAGGGCAGGGCTTATTAAACACAGGTTAATGTAACAAGATACAGGTGAAAACAATGCACAATCAACACAGGTGTAACACAACATAGATGAGGGGAGAGCAAAGGCACAGACATTTATAAGAAGATCAGCTTATTTGACTAGGGCTGATGGGCACAGGTATTAAGTTAAATGTGAAGGTATCAACCTATCAAAAAATTCACCCTAGCCCGGGTGAATTTCCCTATTTTTTAGCATGTCTTTATAGCCTTTCTTTTTTTTTAAGTGCGTTACGAGCTTGTAAATCTTTCCACTGGGTGACACCGTCGTACGACGAAGTAAAATAGGGCTTAAGTTGTTAATGAATCGTACCCTCATGAATGTCAAAACCAGTTTTGAATCCAAGCATAATGAGTAATCTATGTTGGAAAACACGTGTGTCCTAGGATACCACATAGAGACCGTCATGAGTCGGTAGATGACAAATCTAGGAATGTAGGTGTGAGTTGTTTTGTCTGTCACATTTAGTAGGCTGTAGACTATTTTATTGATGATCAATTTGGACAAATGACTCACTGTGCTTAACTGTGCTTTAATAGTGTGATGACTGCTAGAGTGTGATGCCTTGCCTCTGGCACGTTAGAGGGTAGGATGTCATCATACTGTGTGCCTGTTTGCGTGCGCACGTGTGCACGCACACTTGTGTGTATGAGTGTGTGTGTGTACACGCGTGCATGTGCACGCACACATGTGCGTGTGTATGTGTGGCGTGTGCGTGTGTGTCCGAGAGAGAGAGAGATACAGTGCGTATTTCAGTGTCTTGCATATCACTGTGTCTTGTATGTTTTTGTTTCGTTTTCAATGTGGTTTATTGAACACATTTATAATCTAAACTCAAACCTAGATAGACAGACAAGACATACGTATACGGCTAAGTGTTTGGCTCCATTGAACATTGAGTGCCATGGCAGTATCTCACATAAACGTAATGCCCCGTCTTATGTTTCTCCTGTCTAATAAACCCTGCATATCGCTCCTCATATCTCTCTTGGGATGGGTGCTCTTGGCCAAATCCTGGACCACTGCCAACATACAGTATGATGATGGATCTCACTTTATGGTATAGGAGCTCACTGATACCATATCAGTGAGCGCCTATAACATAAAGCCGCAACGCTTATTCAGCAACCCCGGGTCCCTCGCTTATGATCAATGGTCGGCAGTCAGGACACTGAATGGAGTACAGATTGAGCCACATGTGGGATTTAGATGCCAAACAAATGCTCACAGGGGCAGCTCATGCATAATACATCACCCTCATTGAGCATCTCCCCATCTACATCAGAGACACCCAGACACCCTGTCCACAATGCACAGGGCCAGCATACAGCCCCTAATACTTTTAGACAGTGACATAGAGAGGCTGGAAGGTGTTATGGTAAAGAGCCAGGTGAGGTGACACAGTTACACTTAACAAATTACACATTTCCAGGAGACGGTTGTATTAATCTTGCAGGCATATATATGTCTGTGTTTGCTTAGAGAGCACAGGAAACTTGATCAAAAGCTCACAGGCTTTATACAGCCCTTGAGGCCAAGGCTAGAATTCAGGGCAGACCTTTCTCACAGGACACAGATCATTAATCTCAAGTTGGGGTCATGCTCCTACACTACGTACAACATAGTGTATTCATTAAACCGTGGTGTGGCTTGCAGCGTCAGCTTGATAATCTTGCCGCATATGCATTTGAGTACATACGATTTTTATTTTGTATGGTGGATTTGTTTTGCATGGCAGTATTTAGAATATGTTGAATGCCTTATTCACGGTTTATGAATGCCATTGCAATGAAATAAATACAAGATCATATTAACTTCAGGTGGCTTCTATTTTGCTACTTTTTTAACAGCATTTTCTGACTACTCATACTTTACATTTACAAGATTTGCCTGCTTTGACACTTGTACATTGGCTGTGCCACAGATTGTGGTAAATTCCTAATTATGCCTTCGCCGGTGACAACTGTGGCTCGAGGCATTGTTTTCTGGTTGTCTGCCCATCCCCCCAACAATTCTCGTGAATCAATATCTCAGGACAGCCTTGAGGCGAAATTTGGCACAATGTCCACATCAACATTGGATGAACTGAAATTGTTGTGGGTCAAGGTCAGTGTGACCTCACGTCCATCCCATTCTCATGAACGCAATATCTCAGGAATATCTGGGCCATCTGGCGCAGACTACCACTTGGACTGTAGGATTAGAATTTGGTGGTCAAATGTCAAAGGTCGAGTCCCTGTGACCTCGGCCACAACTCACTAATTAATCCGCTAATTAAGACAAGATTTCACACACATGTCTAATATGATAAAATTATGATGTGATGGTATTTTAGATCCAAAACATTGAAGGTCAATCATGTCACTGTGATATCGTAATGTTCTGCAAAAACACTTTTCTGGACATTATTTAAGAGCAGAACTTTTTTTTAATACCTATCGCCTCCCGCTGGGGAACTTCAGTTTTTCAGCTTCACCCAGCTGAGTGCTGCCCACAGAGTATCATTACCTACAAGCTTGGCAGAACTGTCATGTACAAGCAACAATGTCAGATAAAGTCAGATAATGTACAAATGACAGTGAAGACATTTGGCTATTTTTCAATACCGCTGCTGTATCACCGCATATGCTCAATTATCAAACATCACCAGTGGATTTGTTACAGCCTACATTATGTAGGCTACTTGACAAAAATATAAATCATTATACAGACATAGGCTTCAAGTATTTTGTCAGCAGGACACCTTTACATATTCTGTTCCACAAATACAAAAGAGGGTCTCAAATGTATTTTCAGAAAGAAATTTAAACCGTTTTCTTTATTCCATATACCTTACTAGATGACACAGAAGTTTCGTATACTAGCCTTCACTCTGCGGAAGGCTGGATAGCTGAAACGTATTGTGAGCCATATTATGGAATAAGACAGTTGGAATTAATTTCTTAGTGCGACCCTCCTGTCTTAAATTTATTTGCAACGCACAAGGCGGCCATGGCGTGGTGGTAACAGAAACTGGTCACCATACATGGCCTATCATTTAACAGGAATGGAAACGTGCATAAATTCGCATGTATAGTTTTTTCCCACTTTCTGAAAATGAGCATCACATTTGTGATACGTTTTTAATGGAAACCCAGACAGGAGTGAGTCAGGACAGATGACAACAACTCTTCCGAGGTGCCAAGATATCCCTATAGTGTCCACAATGTTTTGGTGCCCACTCTGCCCACCAAAATGAAACAATGATCGAAATTGTGCGTGCGTGCGTGCGTGCGTGCGTGCGTGCGTGCGTGCGTGCGTGCGTGCGTGCGTGCGTGCGTGCGTGCGTGCGTGCCTCACTCACTCACTCACTCACTCACTCACTCACTTGAGTGATGCGATGTCTCGGAATAATGAATCAATCCAAATGAGATCCACATGGAAAATGTATAAAAAATTCCTCAATAAGAATCCAAATAGCCTACAGCCTGGTCTGGTCTAGTCAGTAATCCAACAGGCAAATAGAATCTCCGGCCCCCAACCGAACAGAAAATTTAAATAAACGCTTCACCGGAATAAATTGATGAGCCCCGGCCCCTGACCCTGTGCGTTATAACTCAAGGTGCGTGCAGCGTGCATTTTGGCATTCAGCTGTATTCCAGAAATACAGTATCCATATCAAAAGAGATTAAAGTTACCCGACCACGGACCAAAAATGTAAAAGAAACAACATCAGGGCTTTACACATTAAGGATGCAGCATTATAAATTAATTACTTTAAACCATAATGCTTTGGTAGGTTATATAATAAAGTTAATAATATGAATGCCATGTTCATTTCGCATGGGCAGTGTGCAATGGCAAGCGCAGCAGCGCACTGGACTGGAGATTCTATGGTATAATTGATCAACGCAATGAAAGGGTTGTAGTCATGTATACTTTACAATGTAAAGTATATGACTACAACATTCTTTAATTAAGGTGTAATATGTATACAATTGCCACGAATTGCTCCAAAATTGCTCTATATCCAATACATTTTTTTTTTTTTTTTTTACAAAATAGCCTATTTAACATCAAGGTGCCCAAAAGTGTACAACTTTAGTCAGGTGTGTGCTGCCTTTGTAAACAGTCACGACAATTTTTTATATCTTACCTTCCTTAGTGCCCACTCTTCTTGTATCCCTGTCAATACAGAGTACTTTGAATACACTGCTTGGAATCAGCATACTTGGGTTTTTGAAAGGCGCTATATAAATTCTAGTTATTATTAACAAACTGTAGGCTATACTTGACTTTATCATGTCAAAATATGACGTGGAGATGCTTGTTGTAGGGATCAGGCATCACAAAATGGAGTAAACCCAGGGCTCTGCAATGTATTGCCTTAATTGGCCAACAAACAATTTGTGTAGGACAGAATAGGACACCATGTTGATTGATTGAGTGATTCATTCATTGACTTCATTCAATGTGTACATAGGCACATATCTGTCAAAAGGACCCCAAAAAAAAGACCAAGAGCTTATTTCCTATGTGGCCCTTTGGATTTAGATTATACTTCATGTCAACTTTCCGTAAAAAAATAAAAAAGTGTCGGTGTCTGGGGGGAGCACTATATGACATCATGAGTTTTATGGAGGCCCATGTGAAGGAGCGAAGTGTATATCTATTGTACACAATAAATATTTTGGAACCATTTTGGAATAGATGAAAGTCAGCAGCTATATGATTACAGCCATGACTTCTTCGCTGCTGCTGACAGTGGTAAGATATGCATATTACTCATGACTGTTAACAAAATCAACACCGAACCAATAACGCAATTAATATTTTGAACCTTTCTCTTTTTTCTTTTTGTAATTCACATTTTTATTTGGGAATTGGCAGAACAGATAAATGCGTTTCACTTTACAGTGCTTTGCTTTTCTATTCAGTCCACATTTCTATATGCTTGCAGTGTTATGCAGTCTTTATGCAAGTCCTTGATCCCTCTGGTCCATTATTTTCTGTGTGCAAAAACAACATGCACGCTAATTACACTGCAAACAAATAAACACAAACAAAAGAAGAATAAAAAACACACTCTACACAGACATTCACCATGGGTGTGATTTTGACAGCCTCCTGGCCACTTCAAGCTCTCTCTGCTCCTTCTCCCTCCTTCTCTTTCTCCTCGCCACCAACAACGCCAACGCCAAAGCCCTTTTTCTTTTTTGTGTCACCAAGCAACCAAGCAGCAGCTGCAGAAAGACTACACAGCTGAAATCTACTACGTCTGTTTGCGTCTCTCGCGGAACTGCCCACTACCTGCAAAGCATTGTGGGAAATGGATGCGTATTATGATTCGTAACCAATAAGGCATGCATGAGGCATACATTGTCGCATGTCTATGTGTGAGTGAAGCATGAGGGTTAAGTGTCATGCTCAGGGACACTTGGACACATTACTAAGAGCTGGAATTGTACCTGGGACCTCCGGGACCTCCGGGGTCCTAGGCAGGCTCACTAACCATCGAGCTATGGCTGCCCCTCAGACCTCAGTAACAAATGGGGAGATTGTGATCACATTTTATCCATAGAGTTAAAAATAATAGAGAGGGCACCGGCGGATATCGCCTCCCATCCACTTGCATTGAGTTGCTCACCCAGCACATGAGGCGAAATCACCCCTTCTTCCGGGTTGGAAAGTGTGATGGGCGTAGCCTATTTGGGGCCACTGTGATACGTTCTGCGTCACAGAAGTGACGCGTTTTACGTCACAGAGATGCACGGCCCCGTGCGCAAGCTTGTGCGCAAGCTTGTGAGTCGAGCCCATTGGTCGAAACCGTTTTCGCTCGTACATTGTGCAGTGGCCCCATCCGTTTAAGCTGCAGTACCTATGAATGGCCAGCATGTCCAATGCGCTTCAATGCAACCACTGGGTTCTGGGGGCTTGATTTTATCATATTGGTTGAATACTGAATTGGTGACACTAATCTTGGGTGCCCAGTGCCACCTTGAAACTGTGGCGAATGTATTGTTTTTCTGTGCTTCTGGTTTGAAGATGTGTGTGAAGATTGTTTTAGATTTTGTAGCTTCTTTGCAGCAACATCCATATTTGAAGCATTGTCAATGTCTACTGACACCATTGCTATAACTTTGTGTTGAATCAGCTAAGCATGTGAACACATACAAGGAATTAGGTTCTTTGTTTCTCTCACACTAAGAGATATACAGCAGAACAAGATAATCAAAGCTTAACAAACTCAAGTCAAATCCAATACAGTTTGTTATTGATTTGGAACCCAAGGTACTTATACTGTATGAGTTCACCCTCTTCACTTCGCCTCCCTGGATGACAATCAGTACAGTGGGGCTCCTGTTCCTCTGCTTGTCCACCACTACAGCTCACTGGTTTTGCTGATATTGATTGCTTCAGGTGATTGTTGTTGCACCTTGTGATGAAGCTCTCTATCAGTCCCCTGGCCTGTACTCCTCAAATCATTCATGTCAATTTACTGATAACTTACATTGCACCAAACATATATAAATCACTTGTGCAGTAAGTGATATGTTTTGTTAAAATAAGTGTTAAATTGCTCTATTACGATCATTCTATCATTGCTATGGGATGTTTGTTCATTAACAGGGGTCTCCCTGTCTCTCCAGCTCTTTAGTAAACAGAAAATACATTTTAAGGTTAGGATACTAATTTCATCTAATCAGGAGAGAGAATTCATACAGGATACAGGATATACAAGTGCGGTTGGAAGTGATGAAAGTAAAAAAAAAGAACAAAATTGGAACTGGAACATACAATAAATTATCTTTTTGTGGTTCTCTCTCCTGATTGGCTGATTATTTTTTATTAAAGAGCTGGAGAGATGGGGAGACCCCTGTTACTGAACAAACACTCTAGCCTATAGCATAATTATTACTATCACAAGATACAACTATTGTAACTTTACCAAAAAATATAACTTACAGCACCTTTAGTAACTGTTATTAACATCTTTCAAAGTCTTATGAGTCTGGACAGACATGGATGTAAACTGCAAATGGGTGGCGGAGGCATACAACAGCAATGTGGTATTTCTAGTTTACCATGCAATTTTATGGAATTTCTGTACATCACAGGGTTGTGAAAGTTCTACAAATGGCAGTGTAATTTTGTTTGAGAAAGAAGACAGCATTATCTTTGGTAAAGGCTTAATTATCAGGGTTTTTTAATGATGTGGCAATGGCAGTCTATTGGTGTGAGTGATTCCAGTAATGCCTCATTACTATTACTATTGTTTGCTGTTTGGTGTGCGCTGTACATTAGATGTATGTTAGATAGTGTGCTTGTTATGTGTGTGACTGCATATGTACCTATACACAGGTTCATAATGTATAATATTTGTTTTAGTTGTGTATTGCGTCTGTGTGCTGTATATACTACACACACTGAATTATGGGAGCATCTGTTTTTATATTTGTGTGCTTTTCTTTACATGTATGTTATGGCAAGAGAGAGAAATTTTACTTGGGGCGGTAGTGGCCACTAACATACACTAGTATACACAGTTAAAGAATCAATAACTCAGTTCAATAACTCAGTTCCATATTGAAACATTTAGGGGCCACATATGACATATCATCATGACGTCACCACAACAACAAAAATATTTCTGGTAAAATATAACACCAGCATCTTCCCACTGGGGCGGTGTTGTCCACTAACCTTATATATTTATATATTATTTTGTTCAAAATAAACGGTTGACAAACAAAATATAGCTAATGTTTTGGACACTTTGATCTCTTTATTGATAATAAACATATGTAAAATACATACATTGTCACACCATTATCAAAAGGCTAAAACACAAGAAAGCCAGCGGCTTATTTCTATTGCGGTCCTTTCATACAGTATGTATGTGCAAATTAGGTAGTGATGCATTGTGTGTGTGAGAGAGAGAGAGAGAGAGAGAGAGAGAGAGAGAGAGAGAGAGAGAGAGAGAGAGAGAGAGAGAGAGAGAGAGAGAGAGAGAGAGAGAGAGAGAGAGAGAGAGAGAGAGAGAGAGAGAGAGTGTTTTTCCTGTATGGTATGTTTGGTATGTATTTATATATTTGGCCACATGAAGTCCAAGATCCACATAAAATTACAGTATTACTGTACAAGCCATTTGCATATTGACATCATACGCCTAGAAAAATATTTCCGACAGGTGCTGCATTTCAAATGAAGAAGGCTTTTAGCAAGTTTTTTTCTTATACTGACAAAACTGTTCAGGTACCTTCTGTAATGCTTAAAATGTAAACAAGCATTTTAAGCATTATAGTAGCGTGATTTCATGTAGCACGCTACATGAAATCACTCCATGTGACACATAGTTTGTGTCACATCAATGGCCTGTCAGTTATGTAAATAGACACATTCTTCATGTATCTTTTTAGCCAGGGCAATGAGAGCCACCTTCTCTCTTCTCTTTTGTTCATTTTATTAATACATGTAATGTGATTATGGAGATTATGGACCCAAGTGGTCTCAAGGACATTCCAAAGGTTGCATGGCAAAAGAATTGGGCATACATCTTTAATGGGAATAGGGTCAATAGATCGCTTGTTTCACCAAATTGAATTCAACTGGATCCATGCTGCAGGAACATTAAGTTCTGAGGTTAATAACCCACATGACCAGTAAGTTAAACCATCCATGGGTAGAGGGATTTTGCCGTTTTCAAGTGGATTGTGACGAGTTAATGAGTTGTTCTGTTATTCCGTTATATTTATAGGGGGGGGTATAACGAGACAGATGCTCCCTGTCAGAGCCAGAGTTCTGGACAGCCCTCTGCACGCAGTCTGGAGTGGGAACACTCTGAACTAGTGTCAGGGCATGACCTCCCTGCAACTGATTAGTCATTAAACAACCTGAGACTACGGGCAGTGGTCAGTATGTGATCTTGAGTCTTGAATGTCGACATGCTACCAAGAAAAGTGATGAAGTGTGTCGTGGTTCTCAAATAATATCAGCTCAGCTGTCTAAAAGCAAGGTACACATACACTGTACACGTACACGCACACACACACACACACACACACACACACACACACACACACACACACACACACACACACACACACACACACACACACACACACACACACACACACACACACACACACTCTCTGATTCTTTTCTTCTTCCCCGCTTCCACTATCTGTTTCACACGCCGCTTACCCTGCGACATTTGGTACGAGTTTCTCACTGCTTGGCTTCTCACATCTTGGACACTGACACAAAATAAATGAAGACACAAAGAAGACACAAGGTTCAGAGTTGGGAGGGTGGTGGCTGAGGTGTGAAACTATCCGGGTGTAAAATTGCCCCGGCAGCAGCGCTGTGTTGTTTCAGCATTTCTTGGCGAGATGCTCGCCTTGCTTCCCCACATGCATCTTCCCTGCCCCTTCCTCTATCCAACCTTTCTCAGTTTTTTTCCCCCTGCTTTTTCTTTCTCCTCTCTCTGCACAACCAGACTTCTTGCTGACTTTGGCCCTGTCCCCAGAAGCGCAAACTTCATAATAAACAGCAATAAACATGTTTGGCTGCTTTGTATGCATAACTATGTGGACACGCTCCCTTGACCAGAACAGCAGAGAAAATAGAAAAGTCTCATTCTCCACTCAGAGGGGATCCCGGTGGTTGAGAGCAGAAAGGTTCAATAGGCTAATACGCACACCGCTAATTTGTTCTAAGTTGTCTGTTCCTCACCAGCTCTCATTAACCCATTGAGACCAGGAAAGCATCTGTGTGTAATTTTTAGATGTCTTTGGCTATTCAAAAATAGCAGATCTACAAGATCTGCTATTTTTTTTTAATTGTGATTTTATTTTTTAAGCGAACATTTGTAACTCAAATCTTTGCTTCTGGGATTCTACAAATGTCTTCTAAATCCTAACAGTTTTTTGAAAAAAAAATATGTTGCTATAATATCAGTGGTGCTCAAACTTTTTCATGTGAAGGACCTCCCAAAATGTATTTGGCCGCAGACCCCCATCTGAAAATATTTTGTACCAGGGACCCCCAGAAGCAAAGATTTGAGTTAAAACTGTGTATATATATTCAAAGATTTGCACACATTTCCACGAATTTTTTTTCAAAAAAAAATCAGATCTACAGCTTGTATATCTGCTATTTTTGAATAGCCCAAAGAAATCTTAAAATGACACGGATGCGTTCCCGCTCTTAATGGGTTAAACGTAGTCAGACGGAGGGTGGCTAATTGCTTGTGCAGGCAAAGAGCCCTGGCTGGGAGAGAAGGTGAGACTTGCGACTGCTGCTCCTGCAGCTGCCTCATGGCCCAGGCAGCATGAGGCCAGGAACCTTGTAGGGAGGATAGATGTAGCACAGAGGCCAACACAACATTCGCCCATCGTCCATGCGCTGCCCGGGGTTTGTTATTTGCTGCCTGAGGTGATAATGTATAAAATTTCAGGCGGTGCACAAGGGCTATGTGACTCAAGGCACTTTGGCATTTTGTGGCATTAAGTGGTGTTGTTTCACTAATTAGTTTTCTTTGAGAAAATGTGGACCTTAAGCTGCTAACCCGTTGACATATTTATGATTCCAGCTCTTGTGTTTTTTTCACACAGTCCAATTAATTAATGTAACATGCTGCTATACATGTACATTTAACAGCAGAGAATTATAAGGAGGAAAAAAAGAGGACAAAGAGGGTATATGCTCCCTTTTTTGTATCTATATTTGATGACCTTGTTTACTTCCATTAGAAGTCCTCAATTTTCTGCTCTGTTTGGGATTAAGAACTTATAATAAGATAGTCCCCCGTGCCCATGTGATTATGCTGCTTGGTTGGCGCTCTCCTCTCTGGCGCCTACGATTGTAGATTCTCAACGCCAGGCTAGATGAGTTCCAGTGATGACCGTTAAGAGCAGCTTCAGCGTGTTGCCTGTGGTTGAAAGCCTCTGGCAGACTCTCGTCTCAGAGTACACAGCAGGAGAGTGTTTGGCGGCGGCGGCGGCGCCCAGTAAAAAGCATCAGAAAGAAAGAGAAAAATACAACTCTTTGTTCCCAGAGTGAAAAGAATGAAAGTATTAGGGGAGCCTCCCTCCACTGGGCTGTGTCTGGTGTGTCAGGCCTGCCCCGCAGTAAGGCAAGGTTATTCAGATGAAAGATGGTGTTGAGATTAGTGAGCCCTGCCCGGGCCCGTGGACGCGTCCAGCATGCCGCACTGCATGATTTATGAGAGTCGTGATATCAGCGGTCGCCGCATGAATAAACCATGCGGCCAGAATTAAGCCCCTGTTAAACGACGCACAGCATTTTTCCAGGTGTCTTCACCTCCTAGTGGAAATCACACACAATCATAGATGCCGTGCTGCTGCTGCTGCGTTCCATAACACTGCTCTTTGTTGTCTCATCACAGCAGCCGCTGAACGGCCAATTTCAAGCCTTCACTGAGCCTTTTCCCTGATAACACATTTCTCACTTTAGTTTTAAGACAACGCTGTCATGCTGGAGGTTGGGAAGTTACACTTCAGCGCACTGTTGGAACAGTGACTTGAAAGAGGACAGTTTTTGGAAGCAATAAAACATAGTCATTGTTATTTTCTGTGGGGTATTCAGGATTAATAAGAATAGATACAGTATGTTTATGTTTAGTGTAAATCTTCGTAATAGAAGACTTGACTGTATTCACCTCTTTTTCCTAGAGATTTTCAAACATGAGCGAGCCTCTTGCAAAGCAAGGAAGTAGACTGGAGTCAGGACCCACCTGATGATGCCATTAAAGGCATAATTATGCTGGAGCTGTTCCATTGACAATGAATGGGGGCCTGACTTTGTACAGACCACGACAGAGTCCAAGAGATATCTTAGGGTCGTTTCCTGGGGATATGGCCTCAATCCCTTCCTCATAACTATTAGCACCGCAACCAATGTTGAAGTCAAATTTAAGTAAATTAAGCTCTCTACAAAGTTTGTACCAAATTGTTTTGTTACTAATGGAGCAGAGCTATGGGGTTTTCTTTTGATGTGATCCAGGTATTGAGTCTTGCGTCTGTGGTCTAGCTTTTGTTGGAGAAGTGATCCTATCCAACACAATGTCAAATCTTGTTTTAGGTTGCATCTTCTGTCCAAGGGCTTTCGATATGCAGAAACAACAACAACATCACAGGTTTGTTTAGCCATCCCCCACGCAATCAGATTTGTAATTCATCAGTGAAACTATTGAAAAGTTAATTGAAATAATGCATTCTGTTCACAAGATATGCATGGTTTTCATGCCTTCCACAATCTGTGTGTGTATGGATTTGAATCCAGCACATGGTAGTTTCTTCCTCTTTTTTTCTCTTTATTTGCTGTCAATACTCAAAATAATTAACATACAGATAAGCATGGAAACGGATGGATGGTTTTACACAATTATGTAAAATGAAGATGCTTATAAACATAATGGCGTGACTCTTTTTTATTAATTGACAACATACAAAGTGCGGTAAAAAGAAAAAACTAAATCAAATTAATATTTGGTATTACCACCCTTTGCCTTAAAACAGCACCAATTATTCTAGGTACACAATGCATGTGCATTGTGCACAGTTTTTTAAGGTACTTGGCAGGTACTGTAGGTTGTTCCATGCATCTTGGAGAACTTGCCACAAGTCCTCTGTGGATTTAGTCTGTCTCAAATGCTTCTGTCCATAGCATCTGCAGGGCTTCTTGTTCTTCTTTTAAGATAGTTCTTTAAAGTTTCGATGACATTCATTTTCACTTTTTTAATTTGTTATGTTTTTTTGGGGGTTTTATGACCTCAATTACACCCAAAAAATCTGAACTTTGAACATTCAGTGGATTTTCTGTGGTCTGGGGTTTTCTGAATAATTAGGCTGAAAAGTAATCTGAGCTTGGCCCTTCGACAGTGAGGTCACAGTCGATTAATCCCGCCCACTCTCCTCCTCGCCCCTCCCCTCCCCTATCCTTTCCTTTGGGGGGGGGCGGAGCAGAGGCGATGATTGACAGGCAAAATCCCTCACCAGCGACACCTGCAGGCAAAGATTTCTTTTTTCATTGCAGTTGAAAAGGCTTTAGAAATGTGAGACAAAAACACCTACAGTGAATCACTGGAGTGGAATTTTCAGTTAAAACTTTTTGTACACGTTTGAAGGACCAGGACAAAGACTCTGAATGTGGTGTAAACATGAATGTCATGATACCTTTAAGACTCTTGCTGTATGGGTAGGGTATAGTACCCAACAGTGCTGACCCCCACTGTTTGTTCTTGGGGAGGGTGTAGAGTAGACAGCCGTGTGTGATTGTGTGTCTTCCAATACATGTGATGACATTTCTTTTCACCTGACATTGAAGAGGTTCACTGGGAGGGTGTAACACATGTTCCGCTCCCAGTGCAGCGACAGAGAACCCCCTCCCCAACCTGCTTCCCACCCGCGAACATGGCCAGTTTTGTTCATTGCACTGTGGAGGATTCAGTCCAAGTCCATTTTATTGCACCTCAGTTCTTGTGTTTTTGTGCATACAGTATGTGAATCAGAGTAATGGCATTTTGTCGCACGTCTTCCATGAAGACCACTTCTGACCAGACTTATTCAGACTGTAGATGGGTGTACCAGGATCCCACTGGTCGTGGTGTCTTTCGTTTGCTGCACTCAGTTCCCTACCGACTACTGGGTCCTCAGTCCTGCCTGAAGAGCTTGCATAGCACATGTGGAAACACCTGCGGTAAAATGTCAGCCTGTGAAAGGCTAATGCAAGATGACCACCTATGTCTTGTCACTTTGCTCACTCTTGCCATGGTGTAAGATGTTTGTCTTTAGCATCCTCTCCTTTTTTGTATGGCTGTTCCTCACCCAGTTTTACAACAACAATTATTTTACTTATAATATAGCACTTTATCTTCATACCCAAAGTGCTTCACAGTAAAGGAGGAAATTCCCCTCATCCACCTCCAATATAGCACCCACCTGGGCAGCCATTTTACACCAGAACGCTCACCACACATCAGCTTGGAGAGGGAAGGGGAAGGTATCATTGAGCCATTGACCGATGGGGGGTGATGGTGGTCGGCAACCCCCTTCTCTTTGCGATAAGTGCCATGGGATCTTTAATGACCACAATGTGGGACCTCGGTTTAATATTTTTTATCTATTTGAAATTTCACTGGAGGATAAGCCCCTTGAGATGCAGCATCTCGTTTTCGAGGGGGTCATCCGAAGGACAGCATCTCTTCTCCTGCAGAAACAGTGTTTCCCTAACAATGGTGGCAATTGGCTATTTCTTATTAGGACCAGAGTGAAGGCTGCCCCCTATTGGTCCATCAACACCTTCCAGCAGCAGCACAGAAGGAGCTGGGGATTGAACCCGGTTCTCCTAGTCTTACTATCGTATTTTATATTGTGTCCTGAATAGGTGTTCAAATGTCCTTTTATAATGTGTTTTCTTTGCATGATATTTTGTGTAAATCACATTGAATTGCATTATAGTTGAATGTGCCTTGCCTTGCCTTACATCTTCATTGGCATGAAAATATTCAGTAAGGATTCAATTCCATCTTAGCTGTCTCTAAACGGCAGCCTTGTACGTGTTTTGTCTCTCCATCAGTTGCTTTCTGGCAGCTCAACCTGTCCCACATGATCACATCAGAGATTAGCATGTCCCTCATCCAAGCCTCTAATAGTGCAGACACATAGATAAAGGAAGGCTGAAGGCAAGGGAAACAGTGTCTATGATGCAGCACACCATGGCCTCTCTAATGATGCCTGACTCCTAATGACTCACAGCCACCGGCCGCAGACAGGGATAGCCAGCAGTGGGCCTTATCACATTGTCACTCAGCGTGCTGCATGGTTACACCTGTAACCTTTAGATCACTCCAAATTAGACTGCTCTGGGAATCCTTCGATAGTGATTACAAACAAGATTTACTGGCCGCAGGTCTTCTCATAAAAGTTGCATATTGGCACCCACTTTGAATTTAGAGACTAGGGTAATAGGCTGAATCGGCAAAGACATTGTTGCACACAGCAAGCATCAACTGATCAGGCATTCTCTCTGGTAACTCCAGACAAGATTGCAATACCAAACTGTGTCTCTGTTGAACGATTTCCATTATGTAGATGTAAATTAGCACAAGCAAGGGGAAACTTGGTGCGTTAATAAACGAGCACATAGGGGGCCAAGATGAGCTCGAAAAAACAGTCCACAGAGAGGAGGTCGGCTTCTGATTTTTGCACAGCACACCACAGTTATGCCTACTGAGCATCGTTCACGGAGGCGTGCAGATGCTGGTGACCCCAGGAGAACGGGTGGTTAATTGCATGGAGTCCTAATAAGTCACACACAGAAGAAGACATGACGCCTTAATCATGCAGATGTCACTTCTGATGGACGGCGAGAGAGAGAGTTGGAGGAGGCCATGTTTTCCTTACCTTCATTTTGTCTTGGTTGGCTGAGCATGGATCCTCGTCTTCAGCAACACCCGGCTTCACACTCACTACAGTTACACACATTCACACCTGGGAGCTGCCCGGTACAACCAAATGTTATATTATTGGCGAATGGCCAATGAGTAGCTCCACTGGAGCAGTTGGGGGTTAAGTGTTTTTGTTCAAGGGCACTTCATCGGTGGATATAGAGGGAGGGCTGAGTGTTGCTACTGTTTAACCGCTCAGACTTTACGATGCACCAGCCAGCGGGATCCTTGCGGCCGCCATCATGTTCCTCTAATCCTTCCAGGTGTCCCATGGACCCACGGGTGTCCATGATGGAATCCATCATGATGCATGTCTTTTGCTGTACAGCGCACATCGCAGTGTGTTATCTCCTTCACTGCCCTGTGTTGCCCTTTTATCCTCATCATTTGCCAAAAAGGTGTTGCAATTTCAGAAGTTGGTGAGCAGCCTCTGAGACAGCAGCACAGTGTGTGAGAAGCCTTCATGGCCTAATGAAAGTGGCTGTAAGCCAGAGTGAGATTAATTGGGAGTCTTTGAATACCATTTTATTTTGGTGTAAAGATGTTTTAATTCAAAACACTTTTTTTGTGTGGGTGCTGAGCAGACCCACAGGGGAGGAGATGCTCAGGAAAGCCCCCCAAGTGCTGAGTGTCATACTGTTCGTTGTTTACAGACTTCACAATGAGTATTGAAGAGTGGATCGTTCAGATCTGCCGTATCACTGATAAAACAAAAAAAAATCAAAAAACACTAAAGAAAAATGGCAGGGATTTGTTCAGGCATATCAGTGTCAAAGGGTTAATTGTCATTGTGTCATTTTCTGTTATTTTGATATTCTGACACCCTGCCATTTTGTTGTTTGTAATTTAAAAACATGTAATTGCATTTTTGCTGAGTACTAGGAAAATTGTACAACTTCTATTATGTAATAATTACAGCCCAGTCCTTGCAATATTGAGTAGTTTTACTCAGCAGAATTTGCAGTTGTACTCAGCAAAAATGTTCTGTTTTCATAAACCTTAACCACTCGAGCCCTATATACAGTATATACTGTGCATTGTTGTCTGGTGGCCCCTATGGCTCTATACTTGGTCTGCTCCTTTTTCCCTACACCAAAGCTCTTTGCCAAAAATAGCAGATCTACAAGCTCACAATGTGTTGTGTTGTGTTCTTTTTGCCGAACGTTCACACCAGAATACGGATGCTAGGGTTAAAGTGGTTAAGGGTAGTTTGTGTTGAAAATGTAAACACTTACCACTCCACAACAAACTGTGAGTACAATATGTACTACTGGCCTATCTAACCAAGATGCAAGATTTTACCGTCATGTCAAATAGCATTAAATAGAGACTATAATATGCTAGTCAAGTACAGATGTTACACAAGTGTAGATAATATAATGAAATACATTTCTCTCTAATTGCAAAACATCCTTGCATTTAGAGTTCTGATTACACCAAATAGTGTAAGTGCTCCAGTGGCTCACGCACGCACGCACGCACGCACGCACGCACGCACGCACGCACGCACGCCAATTGCTGGCCCTCAGTGACTGCTTTACATCTGAAGGAAACATGATTAATTATTTATTCAGGCAAGAACAAAAAAAGCAACCATGTTTTTGTTGTGTCTGTGTTCACATCTTAATTCAGGACGCAGAGTAGAGAGAGAAGGACAGAGAATCTAAAATGTGCCCTCTGAGCTTCAGGAGGAAAAATCTGAAAGGGGTGAAGTGGGAGTGATGACAAATGGGCCTCTATTCCTCTCAGACCTGCATTGTCATTGCAACAACGCTTTTGTGGGCCCCTTTAATGAGCACACATAACTTGATGTCGGTCGCATTGTCAATGAGCCACTTCTAGTACCCGGAGTGTGTGCCGAATTCATCACATAAGCACCTCTTGAGATAATGTAGGCTTTTATCCCCGTGGGTAGGTCTGTGGTACTAGCCTAGGTAGGCAGGACTCCAGCAAATGGAATGAAAGCTTACTGCTGTGGCACTTCTGGGGGATACAGAGCTCATCTTTGGGTGAACTCTAGCCATGATGAGATTCTTACTCCCATAAGAAATGTATAAAGTTGTGTCCGAACGCACGCGTGAGTTCGACAAGACGATGTGTGTCTTTGGCACGTATCATAAGCTCATTATTTTTCTTCTCTCCCACAGATCTGTGACTCATCCTCACCTCTCACAGCTAGCGTGTGTGTCTGGGCACAGCAGCACTTCTGTCACCTTCTATCCCCCAAGCCCCTCAGCATCAATACAAACACAACCACTGGCTCTGAGATTAGGTAAGCTTAAGGCCATGTGCCTCCGGCTATTATATCTGTCACTGCCTCTCTCCTCAAGGGCTGTGTAACTTTTATTTTGCTTGCAGCTGTCGTTCTAACCGCTATTTAAAGGCACTGATTCGCTTAATCTTTCGACTCATTGAGGATAATCGTAACTTTATCAACTTTCAGCTCGAGATCCTGTGAGACTTGACACAGACTCTTGTAACGTGACTTATGAGGTAGTGCACTTCCCTAAAGCCATTCGCTGAGATGACCGAGGGTGGCAGGCCTAATCACGAGAGTGATAAAAGCTTTCTGGTCAATCAAGCAGGGGCCCCTGTAGTATTTCACAGGATTGTTTCAAAGAAGAGCTCGAATATGAAAGCAGCAGGCAGCGTAGAACAGCTCATGAGTCTTGATTAATCATTCCGCCACGGAAATGAACATGACTTTAACCTCTGCCTGTTTTAAATGAACTGCTACTTAGAGAAAGTGAAGGTCTGATTGATTTTCCTTCACATGTGAATGAACTACACACACCTCTCAATGCAGAGGATTAGCTTAACATGTGAACGCCTGTGTTATTGGATACAGCCACTCAGAAATATTGAACTTGTCCCCCCCTCTCAAGTTTAGCATAACACACATGTGCAGGATACACACAAGCACATTCCAAAAGACCACACACACAATGCACACATACACACATGTTAGGCATGACAGTTGGCATGCAAAGAGTACTTAAAGGGATTAGAGGAGAATGGATGTCATGGGTCAGGTTATCTTGCATGTGCTAGAATTTGGTGACAATGGTAACATTTTAATTTGGGCTGACTATTCTCATGAGGCTGTATCACATTCAGTAATTGTGAACAAGATGACATTGCCATGCAAACACCTCCGTATCAGTAATGATATTTGAGCATTAAGACATTAGTTACCTCGCATGTTCCTCCTACACCCTTCATCTTCGGTGGTGATGTGAAGACTTGCACATGTCAAGACTTGCACATGTACAGAATCCATCACTGTCATGTCTGGTCATTATATGCACTCTTCATCTGCCATACATGTAATGAAATTACAAATCAGCATCTCTGTCACTGTCACAGGGAGGGTCCATCTGTACAGCTGTTCACCGCAAGAACACATGTGCTCGGTGAAGGTCTCACCAAAGGGGGTCAAACATGAGAACAAATGTTAAACTACCAACATATGGCATATGTTTGGATAATGAAGACTTGCCTCAAAGGGATTCACAGTAATAGGATTATGTAATTGTATTATAAAAAGCAAAATAGGATGCTTTTGCCTTCACCACAGAATTCTCCTAATTCTTTAAACCCCTTGCCTCCCTACCTTCAGGCTCTAAGATGGATGAATGCAGTGCCCCCCTGGCCTTCACCGTGCTGGCAGTCCTGGGGTTCACCACAAGTGTTTGGAGCCTTAACCCAGATGACCCCAATGTTTGCAGCCACTGGGAGAGGTGAGTTTGTATCTGCCTGCACAGTGCATTGTCCATATTCAAACAACAGCCATTTTGCTCTAACTAAATACTCAAAATACTCCATGGCACATACTGAACTGTACAACTATTTGAATTTCCCACTGTCTCAAAAGTCCTGCATGTCGATCACAGCCAGCTGCTGTGATTGACATGCCGACTCTGTAGGACTTTCAGAGGAGGTGTTGGCTGGCTATGGGGATCTACCTGTATGAAGCAGAGCACCATGCATGCAGCTCACAAAGTCTATAAGACACTATTGATCTGACTCAAGCCAATTCACAGAGCAACGAGTAAAGTGGGAGGAGCTGCAGGTCCAAGTGAAATACGCAGGCAAATTGATCAGCGCACTCTCATCTTAATCAATCACTTTGCCCATAGAGCCTGAATAATTATTACTTGTGCTGGGTAGTGTCACATATGAAAAATAAGCAGTAATAATGGTTGTCCCCACATGGGGAGGGGAGGATAGGAAGGCTTTGAAGATATATTGTCTGGATTATTGCCTGACTGAGGCATAATGTAACAACATGTAAACCAAAGGATGTTGAGGGACAAAACTATGGTCTGTGCCTTTGAGATAAGGGTAGCACTAGTAATCTATATCTATATATCTATATCTACAGTGTATACTGTATACTGTGTGTGTGCGTGTGCGTGTTTGTTTGTGTGTGCGTGTGCATGTGTGTGTGTGCGTGTGCATGTTTGTTTGTGTGTGTGTGAACGTGTGCGCGTGTGTGTGTGTGACTGTGTGTGTGAGAAAGTGTGTGAGAGTGCGCGCGTGTGTGCAACAGTCTTGCAGGACTTTTTGAATAACCTTCCCATCTCTAGAGTAGTTGACAGTTCACAAACAGTAAAAGGTCAATGTGGGAAGGGAGAGAAGTCTGTTTTCAGTATATCTAGTCTTTGTCTTTTCATATTAAAACTGTGGTCACTCCTGAAGAATAGTAGGCCAGAATTAACCTCTGCAAGGCCAAAGATTTCATGGTCAAAGTGGGTGACAATGTAATCACAAGGAAAGAAGAAATTACCTACCTGGGTTGTATTTTAGAGGAAAACCTTTCCAGTGAAAAAAATGCAACTAAAGTAATCATGAAAGTCAGCCGAAGAAACAGCATGTTGCTATATACTGTACATAGCAACAAGAACCCCAAAAGGGGTTCCCATCCTGAAAAGTATAGTTACAAATAGGGGTTCCCGCCCTAAATGGGTTAAAAACAAGGCTTCAGACATCTCAAAACAAACTGGTCAGTTTACTACTTACACCTTGAACTCATCTAACCCATGCCCATTATGCTAGGGTGGGGTGGCTCAGGGTAGAGGACAGAGTACAGCAACTTGCAATGGGCCTGGTCTTCAAGGTACGCAAGACCACAGAGACACCCATGTACCTGTGTGGAGAGCTCCACTCTCATTCAACCCAGAATCGGCACAAACATGGGGATACATTTGTTCTACTGCTATGCCATCAAAATGTGGAATGCCCTACCAACAGACATGACTCCACAGTCCACACCCTCCTTCAAAACCGCCATAAAAGAGCACCTATCTGCAATTTGTAACTGGTCCCTGTATAAAGTCTAAGCTTAACACCAGAAATGACCCCCCCCCCAAATGTTTACTGTACATATTTGTCTTTATTGTTAGTAGTATAGATGATGTCTTGCATTTTTTTTTAAAAGGTATCTTTTGGGGCTTTTTCAGCAATTATTGATAGGACTAGAAGTTCGGGCCGCTGCGCGGCCCTCACATCTAGCGTGACGCGTCGTACACTTCGCATCGCAGATCCACCTTACAGCCACCTCACAGTGTGAGCGAGAGTATTGCGTGAAAGTAGGGCAAAGTCGTTTATAATTGTGGGACATGGCAACACTGTGGTGAAAAGTAAGGCAAATTCGCTTATAATCAGAGGACATGGCAACACTGAGTGTCCTGTGCTCCCCTCTGTCTCTGTCCCTGTGTGTTTGTCCCCCTGTCTGTCCAATAAGGTTCGGTCCCACATAAAATTGCCTAGTTGGGTTCCACCTAGGGCCCAGGTAGAACCCACCTAAAGCCCACATGGGCAACCCAGTTGGGACCCACCTCGGTCCCACATATCATTTCCTAGGTGGGGCCCACCTAAGGCCCAGGTAGAACCCACGTATAGCCCACACGGGAAAGCCCAAGTGGGCCCATATAGTTCAGCCCACCTTGAAACCATATGGGTCCCATGTCAGCCCCACATAAATTGCCAAATTGGGGCCCACCTAGGGCCCAGGTAGTACCCACTTAAAGCCCACATGGGCAAACCCAGTTAGGACCCACCTCAGTCCCACATAGAGTTGCCTAGTTGGGGCCCACCTAGTGCCCAGGTAGGACCCACCTATAGCCCACATGGGCAACCCAGTTAGGACCCACCTTGGTCCCACATAGAATTGCCTAGGTGGGACCCACCTAAGGCCCAGATAGAACCCACTTATATCCCACATGGGCATCCCAGTTGGGACCCAAGTGGATCCCGCTGACATTGCCGACATGGGGCCCATATGGTTTAGCCCACCTTGAAACCATATGGGACGCAATGGGCGTGCTGGCTGGGTAGGCTGGCGTGAAAGTGTATAATATTTAGAGAAATTGAAAGTTTCAAATAGGGAAGTAGTAGTAGAAGTAGTGAATTAGCAAACTGGAGATTTAGTGATTTAGACAGAATGTTTCCTTTAGCCTCATTGTGTGCTAATGCACGCAACTGTTAAGGCAGGTTAAATTTTTGTTGTCTCATAACATCCTTTGTCCGTAAACAACATAGGCGACCCGTGTGTGCCTTGACTTCACCCGGCTACCCGCCCCTTTGCCTGCAGTGTGTGTGTCTCTCTCTCACACACACACACACACACACACAACACGGAGAAGTTCTACAGAGTTCGAATGAATTAATAAGATAATATAACAGCGTATCCGCGCGCCGGTATCATTGATAATCACTTGGATCTAAACAAACGCGCTGTGCGCACCACGCATACGCTCGCTATGAAAAGTCTGGTGTAGATCGATCGGCCGTGTTGTGCCCCCCCCCCCACCCCCCGAGTATTTTTTTCTCTCCGTGTCTGTGTCTCTCTCTTTTGTAAATCGAATGCTAAAATTGCCATTTGAATGTAGTTTTAAAAAAAAGATATATATTTTTTAATGTAATTTTAATTGTATTATAGTATTATAATTTTTTTCCTGACCTACCAATGCTTTCATCATGTTTCCCCCTATAAACGTCACTTGAAAGTTACGTTTTAGAAACTTTAATAGTTATCACAACAGCGAACGCTGAAAATCAGCTGTGCAGCCTGTGCTTCTCCTCCCTCCCTCCCTCCCTCACTCTCTCTCTCGAGCTCTCTCTCACCCCTCTCTCTCTCCCTCTCTCTCCCTGTCTGTGCTTCATCATCTCTCTCTCCCCCTCCCTCCCTCCCTCTCTCCCTCCCTCCCTCCCTCCCTCTCTCCCTCTCTCTCTCACACACACACACACACACACACACACACACACACACACACACACACACACATGCTCTCCTTGTCTCTCTCTCTCCCCCTCCCCCTCCCTCCCTCCCTCCCTCACTCTCTCTCTCGAGCTCTCTCTCACCCCTCTCTCTCTCTCTCTCTCCCTCTCTCTCCCTCTCTGTCTGTGTCGCTGTCTTGCACGTCCCTCTTTCTCTCGCGCTCTCTCTCTCACCCCTCTCTCTCTCTCTCTCTCTCTCTCTCTCTCTCTCCCTCTCCGTGCTCACTATCTCGCAGATGATTGGCTGTTCAAAACGGAACACCCGGAAGTAAATTGCGAGATGAAATATAGAGCACTTTATGATTATTATAAAAGGAGACACATGTGAAGGTGGAAAATAAAATAGAAGTACTTCTATACTTTTGCATGAGCGATTTTTGTAGCAAGTTGGGAGAGAAGTGGAGCAGTGCTTTGGCCGTGAGTAGTACCTAAGAGGTTGAGGTTCCAAAAGGGACACCTCTCCATTTGTGTTGTGAGATTGTAGGCTGACAGGAAGTGGGGAGAGAGATGGGGGGGTGACACACAGCAAAGGTCGTCGGGAATGGGAGTCGAACCCGCGACACGCTGTCTAACTACAGTAGATTACCAGCGCATGTGGTATGCACCTGAACCGCTAGGCCAGCGGGCGCCCGTTTTGCATATTATTGTCTCTGCCAGTCCGAAAGGCATATCCGAGACTATGTTTTGCATCCTGTCCGTCCGTCCGTCCGTCCGTCCGTCCGTCCGTCCGTCCGTCCGTCCGTCCGTCTGTGGACAGCTAATCTCCGGCACTGTTGGCTTGATCGCAGCAAAACTGTGCACACACACTCCCTGGATGCCAGAGCAAAACCTCTGCCCCAAATTTTTCACATGGGCCTGTTATAGCGCCACCAGGAGGCCGCATTTTGCAAAACACATTTTTTGACAGTACTCCTACAGATTTTGTCCAAACATCACGCAAATCGGTACGCAGTATCTCTATAGTCATTAAATGTATAGTCAGATTTTTCAGATTCCATCCTGATTGGCTAAGATTGGCTTCCAAAGTTTGCAGGAGTGCCCACATTTCATTTAGACACTTATATATATATTTATAACTTATACATGCAATACCATGTATTGCATATATAACCATTTACTGCAATATTAACCATTACTGCCAATGATATTGTATTCAGATTTGGCGGTGTGACTCTGCTCATGTGATATTATAGATTACCTTCGCAAGCATGATGATCAACAGATCAGCATGTATATACAGTAGAATGTACTGTGAAGTTGTTTACACAAAGTTAGGTGACAGCCACTGAAGAAAAATGCTGGTGGTGTATACAACATACCAAGTGTTTTTTCTTTATTTTTATGCACATGTACATTTGATTTGATTTGATGATGCTCTTTTAATTCTTTTTGCTCTTTTTGCACTCTTTCTTTAAATCTTTTTATGTTTATTTCTTTATTCTATTGTTATTACTTATGCTGCTGCATTGTCTGAAGGAAGCCGAACCAAAATAAGTTTTACTCTTATGTACCTGTAGACGAGATGTAACAATAAAGTACAACCTTGAACGTTGAACCTTGAGATCTGAAATCACAAACCCCCCAGAGCAGAGCATCAGATACAGTTTTGCATGAACGTAACATGAACATAATATTGAACCTTCAATGCATAATTAAACTACCACATATCATAGTACAAACCATAGAACCACTGTACGATCCACAGAATCATCCTATTTACAAGGCCGGGGAGGTGGAGGGAATTTTAAAACCAATAGCTGAACAACCAGCTGAGACAGCTACAATAAGCACCGAGAATTAACAGTGAAGAGAGGCTGCTTAAATGAACCGCCAGAGATGCACTGTGGGAATGAGAGCGTGAGTGAGTTGGCTTGTAGTGAATGAGAATGACGTGAGGTTGAACGTACTAACTTGTGGGAGTACGAATAGCTTGTTAGCAAATGAATGGGGGGGGGTCCGGGGAGAGTGAACGTAGCATATAAACATCCTGCCGTCCGAGCCTACATGAACTAACGCTACCCTGAATTCCCACTAGGCCGAGGAAGAAATGCACTCCCTAGACTAGAGGCCGAAGAAAAATGTTTGCCCTGCATTTATCACATCTGCCTTTTATAGCGCTACCAGGAGGCCGACTTATGTAAAACATTTTTTTTATATTACTCCTTTTTTACACAAATCGGTACACATGATCTCTATAGTCATGTGATCAGGATGGATCTGTTAGATTCTTCACATTCCATCGTGATCGGCTAAGACATCTTAAGTTTGGGGGAGTGGCCCCGTTTGAACAAAATGCCGAAAATCATGAACGCAGTGTCCGAATGCGGTGAAACTTTGCATGCACATTTGCACTACGTCGAGTAACAAATACCACCCTTTTAACATTGCTCTATTATAGCGCCACCAGGAGGCCGATTTTTGCAAAACCTTTTTTTTAAAAATATTATTCCTACAAATGTCTTTAAATGTCTCCATGAATTAAATACACAGGACCACAATGGAAAGAAGCCCTCATAGCTTTTTGTGTTTTAGCACCATTTGTATAATCGTACCACTGTACCTTTTTGCAAACTGTTAATAAACGATTCAATCAATCAATCAATCAATCAATCAATCCTACTAAGGCCTAGCCTATTATATTGGCTACAGTGTATTTTACCAACGTAACACTTGCATTATCCATGTTCTCTCTCTTAGCTATGCTGTGACCATCCAGGAGTCATATGCGCATCCATTTGACCAGATCTACTATACCAGGTGCACCGACATTCTCAACTGGTTCAAATGCACCAGGCACAGGTGGGTTCAGATCATTCTCCCTACTTCTCCATGTAAAGCTTCATTAGTAGCCTGCCAATTCTCTGAAGACCACAACAAATGTCCGTTAATTTAGCTGACACTCTGAAATGGACAGCACCAGAATGATTGTTTGACTGTCTTCATCTCACTGCATCTAGTTTTTAACATTACTGCGCTAACGTTAGTGGGCATCTAACTTTAAAGCTAAATACATCATTGACCGTATTCACATGTCGGCCATTTTGTTCTTATTCCCCACAGGGGTGGGGATGTAAGAAAAAATGTATCTGTATGCTACAGATGGGCTAAAATGTGCATAAAAATGCATCAGCTTCGTATTCACGCTGTTTGCTGTCCCTCTGCTCTTTCAACATGCCAGATCTCTTGCAGAATGATACAAGGCACGTGTCAGTGTTATCAAACTGTTTACCTGTTTGCCCTTCAAGAGGGGTCAGCCTCTAAACCTAGGGTCTGTCTCTGTGTGTGTCTGCATTTCAGGATCAGCTATAAGACAGCTTACCGGCGGGGAGTGAGGACCATGTATAGACGGCGCTCTCAGTGTTGTCCTGGTTACTTTGAGAGTGGAGACCTTTGTGTCCGTGAGTATCTGTCTCCTGAATCAGGATGTAGATAATGTTATTAATGATCACTGCTGTTGTGAAAGGTATTATACTGTATGTGTGTGTGTGTGTGTGTGTGTGTGTGTGTGTGTGTGTGTGTGTGTGTGTGTGTGTGTGTGTGTGTGTGTGTGTGTGTGTGTGTGTGTGTGTTTTCTTTCTTCCCGAAACCTTCGAAGTGATTCGATTTTATAAATATTTGACCAATGATGAGTATTTACAAGAGTTCATGGCTAAATAAATAATAACTACTTTGGATCACATGGAACACCTTCCCTCAGTAATTCGATTGGGCCAATCTTTGTGAATTTATTCAGTTTAAGTCCATTGAGTATGTTTTAACACAAACGTATTTGCTCCCTTTATATACTGTAGTCCCATTTTCAGTTTCTCTTTTTTTTCTACCCACAGTGATTTCATTGAACTTACATAACAATGAGAGGAATTAATGAGCCAAGTGGGGGTCCTCGTTACGGGCTGTGGATGCATTTCGCTCAGTGTGCTGGCCATAAAAGCACACCACAATTCAATAACATAAAAAGAACAGAAGCATGGGAAATTGAAGTAGAGCAATATGCTGATTACTATCCCAAGATGTCACTTTTATAACTTCATTAATCATCATTGATTTCTATTTTTGTTTCCACACATCAAAGTGACTTTTTCATTTTTATTTATTTATTTAAATTATTTCTCATTTTGACCAAAACGAAGACAAGAGCCATATATGGCTTCAGAGGCTTTGGTTTAACATTCTCAGAGCATCTTATGATTTATTCTCTTTACAGATTGTAATCCCACTCTAACATTTTCCCAGATCTTTCACAAGATGAACAAGTCATTTGATACAGTCAATCCAGCCATGCTCTTTTGACCATAGCCCAGCTTGTCCTTGTCTAAGCTTTACTAGCCTGAGGTACCAACGACGCATTGGGAGCCATGCCAGTGTGGAATCAGTGCAGATGTGATTATCTGGGGGTCTTGCCGAGGGAGAAGCGAAGGTTGATCAATAATGTATTCATTACCCCATGGAAGGATGATGGAAGTATTTGTTCATTAATAGCCACTTTCAGCACGTTGCCCAGGTGAATGTGTAAAACAGAGTAGGCGCCCTTCACATACGGTCTTCCTATTGCATGCAGAGATGTGTTATTATGAAATCATCACATTGGGCTGAGAAATGGGCGAGGGCTGCGCCTCCCTCCTTTGCTCTCTTGCAGGTGAAGTGGGGAGGCAGAGCTGATAGGGGCCGAGAGGGCAGTTTTGATTTCTGCTGTCTTTGCAAAGTGTTCCTCCCCTTTTAATCCTAGCCCTCTCACTATCAGGATTAAGAGATTTGTTCTGCAAGAGATGTTATGCATGCAGGAACAAAAAGGACAACAAGCAAAAAATAACTGAAGTATTCTGTTTCCGGACAGTTTGTTGTTTGTTGAATCATTAATATCCCCTTTGCATGTTTTACATTAAGCCTTAGCCTATCATGATAATCCCCATACAAGAGTGTACTCATACAGTAGCTGTTTCATCCTCTGCTTACAGGTCTCATTGACCATATTCACATAGTGGCCATTTTGCGCTTATATCAGAGGTACTCCGAGAATGACATAAGAGCAAATTGGCCGCCATGTGAATGGTCAATTTGGCTCTACATCAGCCCTACATTTATTCTAGTGGCAGGAGAAAGTACATCTTGGGATTTGAATGACTTGAATGAGAGGATCACAAAAAGACAAGAGTAGATACATGTCCTTTTTCTTTTCTTTTTTTTTTATCTCTTTTGTCATTGTAATTATCTCCGCCAGGATGGAGATTATGCTTTCGCCCATAGTACCCATAGTTTTTAGAATCGGCCTCAGGTCTAAATGGGCTGCCACAAATGTGACAAATGTCACTCTTGCAGATAAAGGATTTTCTTTCTTTCTTTTTTCTATAATCACCAAATTAGGTACACATGATCACCGGAGTCATATGACAATAAATGTAAAATAGCTTTTTGATATTCTTCTACACGGTTTGCCTGTATTTACCTTCCCAACTCAGTGAAAGGGGCTTTTTTTTCTTCTTCAAAATACGGCGTATATCAAGAACACACCATTCAATCAAACCCATATTGTAATCATAATATGATCCCTGCAACATATTATGTTGAGCAGCCTCTATGGATTGCACCTCAAAAAGCGTGTTCACTTCTGACCATAATACTCTAGGGCGCCACCAATGCGAATAGTTGAACCATATGTCATAGAAACACAATTCCCCCCGCAGCTTCCTTGGGTTCTGATGGCTGCAACCCACAACTGTCCTGGGTAGGCTACCAGGCCTATCAGGGATATGCGCTCCACGGAGAGCGCATATCTGGGTCTTTTCTGAAACATATTCATAATACATTTTTATCCCACGATTTTGTAACCCCTATTTTTTACCCAGTGCCAATGCCTAAGGGCGCTTTCACACTCAGGTCCCGGGTGCGCATTCCAGACCGCTTGGCTAGTGTGAATGTAGCGAATCGACCCGCGAAACGGATCACCGTTCCGTTCCCGAAACCACCTCCGGAGGCAGTTTCGGATCCGGATCATGCGTTTTCGGGTACGGTACGCTGCAATGTGAAAGCAAGCGTACCATTAGACGGAAGTGGCCCGCTATTTGGAATAGGTGACGGTATATAAACTCGACAAAAACAGCCAACAAAAACACAGCTCTTCTAGCCGGTGCTACTGAATGAATGAAAACGCCCCAGAATGCATTGCGCACTTAAAGGGCTGGTGCATATTACTCTTAAGGTGGAACATAACAATTGAAATAATAATCAACTTATATGGGCCTTTCTAACAATTTTACTCATTCAATTCTGAACCGATTCTTAAAATTTAAAATTCTCTATTAGCTGTGAAGGGCCTTCTTTCATGTCTATCAGTCATGAAACATTGGCGGGTCTCCATCGCGCATTTCAGGTGCGCGAGCAGCGCATATAGTATATCTTGTGGGTATCTTGTGGAGTTTCAGCTACTATGCATCCCAGAAATATATAGCTTATAAGGCTTTGTAATTTGAAATTTGTAAGTAAATATGGTAACTCATTTAGATGTAGGCCTACGTAGGTTTATAGTTTCCCAAGGACTATAGCCGTTTCACTCATGATGCAATTTCTCCTGAATGCACAGTTTAGTTTATCCCTTCTAAATAGCTTATGTGAGCATAATAAAGAATAGCAGAATAATACATTAAATTACTATCCAAAATACATTATAATGAGCATTATGAGGACCAGTTATATGAAGATAATATATAATATAATATTATAATGAGCATAATGAAGAATAGCAGAATAATTACTATCCAAAATAAATGAGAAGTTTCTTTTTATTAATTCTACAGTTTCACACACAAACGTGGGCTACAAAAACGAAACATCTCTGTGCTTTATTGTCATAAATTGCACTCTTCTACCATATGAATCTGTCATTCATAATTATTGATGTAATTCACATGTATGTCTGTATTTGTTTGTTTGTTGATGTGGGCAACGAGACCAAAGTTATTTTGGTCTCATTTTAGTTTGTTTAAATGTGTTTTCTTTATTGCTTGTCAGAATTAACTTACTTGTTAACTATGGTAGGCTATTCCCTTATGCTTAAAAAAAAACGTGTATCTTTTATTTGACCTTTTCTCCAATTGTAGCATAAAATAAGGTAAAATAGGTTGTTCAGCAGCACTTTGTAACTCATGTTTTGAAAAGTGCTATATAAATAAAGTTATTGTTTTATTATTATGTAGCCTACTTAAACCCTCTATTCTCAGTAAAAACGGACCTACTTTTCTTGGACGCTTTTATCTGTCAACACCAAATCTCTCTGTCAAAAATAGCAGATCTACAAGCTCACAACGCGTCGCGCGTTGTGAGCTTGTAGATTGGCTATTTTTGGCTTATGTTCCCCCCATGCTGGGGTTCATGTGGTTAATACTATTCATAATAATGTAATGGTGTTTTAATTTTGTCAAGGCACCTTGAAATAAAATATTAATATTATCCAGTGATATAAAAACATTAGCTAATGTTTTCATATCACTGGATAATATTAATATTTTATATTGCACGTGCATGATGTTTTCATGATGAGTAGTGTTATTCAGTTCTCACCGCAACTCCGCCCCCTTGCTTTCAACATATTTAAACGCATATTTGTGCGAGACCAGCACAAACATTGTCGCATAGTTGATGACGTCTGTGTCCACAGGGGAAACACTATGTGCATGCCGCCACCTGTAGGATCGGGGGTGTATATGCATGTGTTCTGTGGTGCGATAGGATCTATGGCAATGTGAATGCAGGCCACCATTCGAACTGGGAAACGTTTTCAATGAAAACGGATCCAGTGAGAAACCGCCCTAAGCTTGTAATCCTGGGTGCTACTCTCCCTCTGGAGAGCCCCGAACTCAGCTCATACTTCCTTCAACACATGAGGAGTTAGCAGACCGCTTCTTATCACCTGACAGGGGGGAGTTTCCCCGGTTGGACGTAGCGCGTGGAAGGAACACGTTATTCCAACCAGTTCCTTTCCCCTCCATCAGGCGACACGGCTGACCAGGGGGAGGTAGTATAGAGACCAGGATTACTGCATGTTTTTTGTGAGGGTACCTACCCTAGGGGACACAGAAAGGCCCTTTCACCAACCCCACCTAGGGTATGGGCACTGATGACGCGGAGGAGAGAACACGCCCTCAGCGCCCACAGCGTCCCCTGCGGGAATTGAACTCAGCGCTACCGACTGCGCCGCCGTGCCTCTACTATTGGCTTTTTAAGGCCTTCACACAGTTGTTGCTGATCCGAAGTGATCCATTTATTTCTACAAAGCTCTGTGTCATGGATGATGATGATAATGATGATGAAGTTTTATTATTTAAACAGCTTTTTTCTAATGAGTTGCTGGTGCCACAGCTGGTATCCACTGAGTTGACCTCAAGCTGCCACATAGCCTGTAATTGGTCTGTGCACAATGAAAGTTTTTTTTAGCTAGTCATTTCCACTAAAATTAGATATTACGATTGCAGCTGCGCATGAACAAGTGAGAGGAACTGGCTGTTGAGAGCTATTCATAATGTCTTTCAGACCCAAGCCGTTTTTGATGGGTTATGGACTGGGTAACGGGCTCCATGTCATTTCTATCGCCTAGAAAACATTTAAGCCAATATCTCTCAAATCCCTTTGTGAGTGATGCAAAGTTCATTCAGTCCTATTCAAATGGCTGAGGATGTGGCCATTGAGTCTTGCTGATGAATTATTTTAAGTGGAAGAGTGACCTGATCAAGTTAAAAGCGGTAGTTACAGCTTGCATATTTCACTGCATTTTAGTGATCGTGACGATGATGAGTTTTCTCTACAAAGGGATTCTGTGCCTTTGATTTCTTTTTAATTTTCGGTTTCTTACATTGTATATTCTTTTTCTTTTTCATACATACATATGGCAGAACCTTGGAGAATCTTGTTTGATATGTGCACTGTCAATTGATTGGTTTTGTCACATTGTTGTTTCCCCTCTAACCTCTCACACTCTTCTAAATAAAAAATATATAACACCTTATCATTAATGGCCGGCGAATAGCTTTTCCTCTAACTGTAGTGGGACAAGGGAAATAATTACAGCAGTTTCTCAAAAGATCTCTTTTATTGGACCTTTTAAAAGAGTGGTTTGTCTAGGGAAGAATATAAAATGTATTACACTGCGTGACAGCCACCAATTAGCTCTATTGTTCCCTGTCCTGATAACACCTCCACATAATGAGCAAGATTAGCCTTTTATCTAGATGAAAGACTCAATTTTCTGACAGATTCCATGGACATGTGTTAAAGAGAATGATTCATGAATTTCAATTAAAATGAAAGACCCACTTCCTATTTTATTTTAACATCTCTACAGTACGGTGATTCAGATCTCAGGAGAAGCCTGCGTATCACACCCCCCCCCCCCCCCCCCCCCCTCCCTCCCTCCCTCGAACCACCCATTTTCAAAAGTTAATTTCCATATTTCTAAAGGATGTGACACATTAGCATTTCCCCATTCTCACTGATCAGAATATGCTGATTGAAACTAAACGAAATCAACTCATCATGGTGACATTGACTTCTTCTCCTCTTGTCTTTGAGCGTGCCACATGCTGTAGACCCATTGATTACAGGTAGTCGATCTGACACCTTCGTCAGCACAAACGTTGAGGCTGCCCCCCTCCTCCCCCCCCCCCCCCCCGGCTTACTGTAATTAGACAGTTTGCAGGCGTGCGGTGATCTACCCTGCATTATCTTTCAATCTCTGCTTTACCATTTTTGCCGGGGGAGCATTTCTGAGCTTAGCTCTGGCCCATGGGGCATTTAGGATTGCCCCCCCCTTCAGTCCTCATCCTGGTGGCAGATTGTAATCGAAGGCTGATTGAGTGATAATCTATAGCAACAGTGTCCTGGCCCGGGGCCAGCCCCTGCTGACCACCACACTGTCTGCAGGAGGAACACAACAGTGTTCCAAACATAGCACACGCAGCCGCCACTGCACCTGCACTGACTGAACCATATCATGGCTTCTGCAGCATAGTCATAACACAAGTAAACGAAAGAAGCAGAAGTCAAGATGGCGCCCTGGACGAGGTCTCATCAGTTAAGAGAATGGCTGTCTCTGCCGTGCTTCCGTTGGGCTATCAGTCCTCCACAGGCCAGGCTGTTGGACAGACACAGCTGATTCCCATCAGGGAGGACATAGTCCTTGTATACCTTCCATTTCCAGTTTCCTTCCATGGATAAGAGCCTCTACTGTCTTTCTTGACCCTGCTGGCCAGATGACCTTGGTCCGCTACAGAATTATTCATGCTAAGTGCCTTATTTGTGTTGTACTTCCCTGCTTGTCTTCACATAAACTGGCACAGTGGCAAAAAACTCCATGTAGGTCACTTTATTATCCAGCTGAAACCAAACTTCTAGCTTTAGTCAACACACTCCCAGGAATACTAATGCAAGCCCAATCAATTGGGTGGCGTGTTGCTCAATATGAATGATCAAGAAATCTGCACACTTAGTAAACACTGCGGTGCCTGGGCCTGCTACATTAAAGCATCACTATGACAAAGCACTAGCTGATCAAATTAGAAGGGATTTACAGCTTGTTTCTTCACAGCTCTGCCCGCTGATAACTGCTCATCGCGGTACGCAAGGCTATGTGATGAACTGAGATGTTGACCAAGGACTCAATCTCTTAAGAAATCATTTAGCTCAGTGTCAAGATGGATGTTAAACATGAGTGCCACGGCTAACATTTATTCCACTGATGGTATTAGGGAGATATTGAGTGTTCAACTTTATGGGGCCATTTTCATTCAGCTGTTATCTTCGGGGTTTTCATTTGGCAGTTTATCGGTGGTTTAATGATGTTTGTGTGTGTGTGCGCGTGTGTGTGTGTGTGTGTGTGTGTGTGCGTGTGTGTGTGCGTGTGTGCGCGTGCGTGCATGCGTGTGTGCGTGCGTGCGTGGGTGGGTGCGTGCGTGCGTGCGTGCGTGCGTGCGTGCGTGCGTGTGTGCGTGTACGTATAGTCTTTTGTTCATAAGTGTGTGTACTGCATGTGTTTATGCATTTGAAAAAATGGTATGTACTGATGATGACATACCTGTGTGTTTTTCTCAGCTCTGTGCACTGAGGATTGTGCCCACGGTCGCTGTGTGTCTCCAGACACTTGCCAGTGTGAGCCTGGCTGGGGAGGATTAGACTGTTCCAGTGGTAAGTGCAATTTACTTCCAAACCTACCATTAGTCACCCCCCATACTGCTCAGTGGCATTCACAATCCATTAAGCCTAAATTATACTAGACGAAAACAACAGATTTTCAACTGAATAACGTTGCGGTTCTCAGTTGAAAATTTATCAAGCAATACGGTTGTATGGTTAGGTATACATTTGCCCGTAGACCATGATAATTAGCTGTGAAACGTACAACTGTGTTTGCCTTGACGTCAGCCTGTCTCACAACTGCTGGGCTCTGTGGGCTTCTCTGTTCTCAGCAACCACAGAGAGAGGAGCAGGTAAGTCACAATGAATTAATTTACGTCCGCTGGAAGTGGTTTGCCCGATGAACACGGTGGACGGATGGCTGGTTGCATCCCCCTCGTGTCTTCCAAGCTCTCTATTATGTTCTTAACCCATTAGGACCGGGAACGCATCTGTTTCATGTTAAGATTTCTTTGGCTATTCACAAAATAGCAGATATATAAGCTTGTAGCACGGCACGAGTGCCGCGCTACGAGCTTGTAGATCTGCTATTTTTGAAAATGTACGCAAATCTTTGAATATATATATTTTTAAAGCGAACATTTGTAACTCAAATCTTTGCTTCTGGGGATTCTACAAATGTCTTCTAAATCTTTAAACGTATGTTGCTATAATATCAGTGGTTCTCAAACTTTTTCATGTCAAGGACCCCCAAAATTATATGTATTTGGCCGCAGAACCCCATCTCAGAAGCAAAGATTTGAGTTAAAAATGTTCGCTTTAAAAATATATATATATATTCAAAGATTTGCACACATTTTCACGAAAAAAAAAAAGCAGATCTACCAGCTCATAGCGCGGCTATGAGCTTGTATATCTGCTGTTTTTGAATAGCCATAGAAATATATCGGATGCGTTCCCGGTCTTAATGGGTTAATCATGATTAGACCGCTGCCCGTGATTTGCGATGAGGAATCGATGTCAAGCTGAAACCAACCCACCCCGTCTGCCCCGTTTGTTTACCAGGCTTTACCTCTGCTCCCAGAGCAGTTCTCCAAGAGGCATGAGAGGGTGGAGTTAGGCAGATTCACTCTGCAATCAGCTAAATGCTGGGGCTTCACTGACGCCAGACTAGAGGGAAGAGGGTATTGACCTTCCTGTGATGTTTATGGGCACAGACAGACATGGGCAATAGATGAGAGACATGGCAAATGGAAAAGTGATTGTAAATAGGCTGGTTTTCAGAGGTCAGAGGGGAGGTGGAGACATGTCTGCGATCCAGCTGCCTCCTTCTCCACAACATCTGGCACCATTTTTCATTCCGCATACATCAAGACATGCATTTGAGCAATTGTAAAAGCCCTTTCTGACCCCAAATTAAATCCTTAACTTCAACTGTGCACTCCAACAGTGTTTCAGTGCGACACTTATTGCCTTCAGATAAGATATTTAAGAATGAGTAATGGTGTCTAAAGTCATATCTGTACTGTTGCAGTGTAGATCTATGCGTTTTCTCATTAACAAAGAGCCATTCCCTGATTAGCAGCTGCGTGTAAATCAGCTACTCTCTCCGTGGCGGCGGCCGAGTGGAAGTGAATTCATGGACACAAATGACAAGGCCGAGCTGTTTGCCGCTACAAACTGGTAGGGGTCCAAGGCTTCGCTCACAGGGAAAGTTCGAAGGTTTAGGGCCCCCTTGGGACACTCTCAGTTGGTTAGGAACGCAACCATGCATGCATACCAGCCTGCAGGTGCCGGGCTAATCCACCTTATTAAAACAGAGCTGATGATTGAGACAGAAGCATTATTCATAACTTTAGATTTCCATACCGGGCA
>NC_137610.1:13658927-13733927 GCF_963280865.1 Gymnoscopelus braueri
TGTGCAGAGTAGCCTTCCATTAATGACAGCCCCACCTGCCCACCATGTGTGACTCCTCAATCATTCAGCCAGGGCATCTTAATATTATACTGCCACAAGGCTGAATGACAAAGCACCAAGAGGCAGGAGGTCAACTCATATGGCAGTAAATGGACCACAAAGGCATTGTTTTATTTTATGACAGTTGGTTGAAACAGTATGTGGTGTACATCCAGCAGGTGAATGGAATTTATACCATGCTGTACTGTAGTTTGGGTGTGTTTTACATTGCACTCATTAGTACATGCTTTATCATTTATGCTGGTGCGCATGCTAGTATTTGAAATGTCTCTGGCTCGTAGATCAATAAAGTCCTACGATCTTGTAAAATAGTTTATTTTTATTTTTACCCGAAGCACTTCCATCTCCACAACTACCCTCTGCTAATTCTACCAAGGTCAAGATAAACAACTGTGCTCTCTTTCTTTGATTAGGGTAATGCAGACATTAAAAGCCCAGAAATTCAATTAGATTGGCGGCTTTTGCCACAGAGGAAAGAGGGAAAGGACAGAACGCAAGGAGACGCTATCGCTTCGGTCGGGCGTACTAAGTGTAACAAAGAGATGGAGCTGGGGATCTGAGAATCGGCAAAAGGGCATCAGGACGATAAGGATCAAAGGAAATTCTTTAGAGGAAATGTAATCGCTGGCAGACACAAGGATGCATTCATGCAGATCCAGTTGTGCCTTGCAGAAGCAAGCTGCTCCAAAAAATACCAGTAAAGCTGCACGAAAATAAGGTCAAGCCCAGCGCAACATCCTTTATTGGGAAGTAACGTTGCAGCAGTCGAACACTAGTTGGCTAATACAATGTTAAGTCAGGCGAGGAGAACAGAAGAGCGACAAAGCTATGAGTATGAGAGTTCATCACGTCCTGCAGCATGCACCTCATTAAGACTTTTCAATCGAGTCGAGATGGATAAAAGATAGAAAATGCTGACTTACTGTTTCAGGCACACGCATCCACAAAGTGATGAATTCCCCCTGAGAAATTAGATTTGCAAAGAGACTTGGCGCCATGAGATTTATTTTTTCGGCTTCTCACTCTAAACTGTGGACCTGTATTATGATTCAGGGGACCCGGTCCCATTTAAAGCACAGGCAAACTGTAGAATGAATGACAAAATCGCCCTCCACAGAACAAAAGGACTCTTCAGGTTCATGGATCAATAATACTGGTCCTTGCCTTGACTCTGAAATAAGCCTCTGAAAGGAAGGAACTAGATTTTTTCCCCCTCTTGTATGTTCTATTTGTCCTTAAGTCAGACAAATGCAATTCAATCACTCCTGACAAAATAATTAAATCTGCCGTTGCACCAGTTTAGGGCTTGGGAACATGACTTTTTTCTTCTTTTTCTTTTTCCTGAACATCATTCTGGTTTGGAATTCTGCTCTTACTTGCTGTGGTGAAGATATAGACTTCCTTTACATCTACAGTACATGTACTGTAGTGTACACTATTTTAAGTTATATTTTCTTTTAACCATGATACCATTACCTTCTGTTGCAGCCCCGTGTTCCAAGCACCTTACTATTCCAGCTACTAGCTAGTTTGGTACAGTTTACATCTTGACACATTTGAAAATCAGCATGAAACAGCATGAAAATCTTCTATATAATTTTGTAAATGCTTTCTCAGTTCATTTAACTTAGGATGTAAACAGTAGGTGAATATATAGATCAATCCTGTGCTAAGGATAGATGGTAGATGCCAATAAGGGGATGCCAAGGTTAGAGTTATTTTAGTCACTCTGGTCAGGGCCCTGAGACAGGTAACATGGAGCACAATGCTGCTGGATGCTCTACCCTAGTAAAAGAATAGAAAGTCAGATTTGTTTAGCCTGATTTGTAAGGCCATTAACAATTTGAGTTTTCTTATATTTTTCTTTTTGGGGGGGGGGGTTAACATTTTCTAAAAAATATCATTTTGGAATTATTACGAAAAATCTTGCAACTGGAAAATACATTTCTTAATCTTTGTTTTGCCTCTTCTGTTACACCAGTAGTCCCCATAGAAGAACTCTTTTACACGTGCAGTTTTTGCGGCTGATGGAACCTCATGCTCTCCCCAGCTGGCTGGGTTCATCTCTCCCCATGCTTCTTTAATGCAACAATTAGGCAGTCAGCAGGGGAGACTCACACACACACACACACACACACACACACAAGGCTAGCCAACACACATGTACTGTATGGTACACAAAACCACACGGACAAACACACACTTATAGACATACATACATGCACACGACCACATCTTGTGATGGACATAAAATGCATACACACAACTGCATGCGCAGCGCAGCGCGCGCGTGCGTGCACACACACACACACACACACACACACACACACACACACACACACACACACACACACACACACACACACACACACACACACACACATTAGCTAATGTGTATTAACCCATTCAATCCGGGAACGCATCTGTGTCATTTTGGATTTTTAGCTATAACCATTATTTTATACTTTGGCTATTCAAAAAAAGCAGATCTATAAGCTGAGCTTGTAGATCTGCTATTTTTTTTTTAAATTGTGAAAAATTGTGCAAATCTTTGAATAATATACATTTTTAAGCGAACATTTGTAACTCAAATCTTTGCTTCTGGGGGTCCCTGGAACAAAATATTTTGAGAGGGGGTCCGTGGCCAAATACATTTTTGGGAGATTCTTGACATGAAAACGTTTGAGAACCACTGATATACAGCAACATACGTTTTTTCAGAAAACTGTAAGACCGTTCCCGGTCTTAATGGGTTACGGTTTACAGTAAGTCGGTGTTGTATACTTTTGACTCTGTTTTGACTTTGAGAATCGGAAAGAATAATTAATGGGCCGGTGAGTCGTAGTGACTGAAATCATTTTATCCAGAGCCTGCAGTTCATTTGAGATCATTTCTTTCAGATCAGTGTCTTAAAGGGCAAGACCGCTTTGGTAGAGGTTTGGGTTGTGTAGTTACCTTGCCATGATGTAACTCCAAAGGTGGACAAGAAATAAAAAATAATTTCTCCATTGATTAGAAATTGCTAATTCAAAATATGTTCCTCATTGACTTACATTGTACAGTGAAACAGCTCTCAAAGTCACTCTTTTAGCCCGTAAACAAACACAAACAAAGCTGATTCAGACAATGTAGAACATCCCCAAACCCAGTACTGTTTTCTTTTTTTTATAAAAATGTCAACTTCCAGTTGATTTTACTATTTGAAGATCCGGATCTGTGGATCCAGTCCGGGTTTTCTTCCTAATAAAAATGGTGAAATCAACAGGAAGTAAAAAAATAAAACAGTACTGGGTTTGGTGATGTTCTATATTGTCTGAAACAACTTTGTATACGTTCGTTTACATGCTAAAAGACTGAGAGGTGTTTCACTGTATAATGTAAGTGAGGAGCATATTTAGAATTATATAAATAATTATAATTATATAATATATATTATATTATATAAATATTATATATATATATTATATATAATATTTATATTATATAAATATGCTAATCTAATCAGTGCATTTACCTGGAAAGAGGGTAGTGGACAGGAAGAACCCCAAAATGTGTGTCTTTTCCACGTTAATAAGTGGCTGGATATTTTACTGCCTCAGTCCTTTCATGCTGTGTATATACACTACCTATCAATCCACTACCAATGGTATTCAAAGCCAATTTGGCATACACTGCATTGCTGTAGATTTTAAAATTGTACTGGTCCCAATACTGATTCTTTTTTTGTTGTTTTTTGCATAGTGTAATCAATCAAGACAAAATGTACCTTCTATTTAGTATATGACCAGTGATGAAGCATTCTGCTCTGTAATTGAATTAGTGTTGTACATTGACATCAGAGAATTTGACTCAAAACAAACATTTATGAGGCACGTTCTTGATATGAGTGTATTGTACTGTAGATTGTTGCAAAGCACAGGGGCATTCTAGCATTGCACATCTATAGCATTGCACAGGTCAGCTGGAGTAGACAGAGGCCAATACAAGTTGTTTTCTTTTACTTTGCGTTGTACTGCACCTCAGTCCATGTGCAGCATGTGCTTTGCTGATGGTCAGACAAGCTACCTGCTGAGAAGTATGAACTCTTTCTAAGATTTATGGCCTCATGATGAGAATTTGCATAATGTTAGATCATTAAAAAGCAATTACCCGTGTGTATGCATGCACGGACGTGCGTGCACATGCAGGTAGGTGTGAGTGTTACATTTTCCTGACTCTTGTGAGCAAACAGATTTCCCATCCTTATACTAAGTCATGTTTGTGTTAATTCTGAGACAGGTCCATATGCTGTAACATGTAATACAAATAAAGTCATTGGTAAGTGTGTATGTATGTGCACGTGGTGGTGAGGAGTTGTCAGGTACTGTAGGTGTGAGTGTTACGTTTCCCTGATTCTTGAGCAAACAGATTTCCCTTCCTTATATTAAGTCCTGTTTGTGGTAATTCTGAGATTTAGAGGTCCATATGCTGTAACATGTAGGACAAGTAAAGTCATTGGTTTTAGGAAACTGCTACTGTATGCACTGTTTATTCAATTACTGTAATACTCCACAGCAAGAGAATATCAGAAGGTTCAAAACAACAAGCAGTGCCTTTCCCTGTGTTAGCTATATATCACATATGCCGCAATATTGGTCCATTGCCCAGAGGCCGAATTGCTCATTGACTTCAGTGTTATAACTTTATTATATAAGGACAACTTAAGGTAATTGAAATGATTAAGTTGACAGACAGGAAATGCTATTTACAAAAGCATAATTTATGAGAGCCTTTATTTGAATCTGCTCATTGACTTTTCAAATGACAGTTCTTTTGAACTATACTCTGCTTGTGGCAAACAAGCACAAAGCCCACAGCTCTCTCTTCACTTGTGCCTCACTGTTTTGCGCATGAGCTGTTGCATTTCATCCATGGGTGTCCTGAATTTCACATTGTATGCCCAAGGCGCCATGGGAAAAAGGATTTGTCCTCAGGACATGTAATTGTAGCCACCAAACTGCTAAAAAGTTAGTCAGTGAAGCACAATGTGTTTTTTCCAGCTGAATTCCTAGATTCTAGGTTCATGCGCTCAGTGTAGCGCATACTGTATCTCCGCAAGTCTATGACATCAGTCATCTATGACATACTATATCTATGACGTATGACTCTATATTTGGGCAAGGTTTCAGACCGGTCTAACCGCCATTGACTTCCATTATTAAATTCAATATTTAAAATATAAAATACTGTATATGTGAAAAATAAATGCATGTACCGTAGGTACTTCCTTGGCCCACTGACAGCATGTTCAAGACATTTGGTGCGGATCAGTCCAAAAACAGACACGGGGTGAAAACATTATCCCCTCCTTGCCTTTGACCTGGTGGAGATAATAAGCTTCCTAAAGTGTTCCTTATACTGCAATTGTCAACTGCACTTTCGCTAGAATAAACAAAACTGATTGTGGTTTGCTGCATATCAGTCTGGTATAGACCATCTACCATTCTCCTACAGTAACATTTAGAATATAAAACAAAATTACTCTCATAAATCAATACGTTTTTGGTTATTGTCTCCGCCGAAGGTGGAGAATATGTTTTCGCTTTGTGTGAGCAAACATTGTTAGCCAAGCTAACATTGGGCAAGCTCCACGTGACACGTGTCAATTTGTTGACACCAATGCCTCTGATTGGCTAGAGGGACGCGTGACGAAATACAATTCTATAAATAGGTGTGTCACTTCAAAAAGCCCTTACTTTTTGAAGTGAGGTAAAACAGGATCAATCTGCCTTCAGTAAGTCCAAGTCACCCGTCTGTGCGTGTCAATATGTTGACAATATGTTGACATCAATGTCTCTGATTGGCTAGAGGGACGCATGACGAAATACAATCCTATAATAAAAAGGTGTGTCACTTCAAAAAGCCGTTTACGTTTTTGAAGCGAGGTAAGACAGGATCAATCAGTCTTGATTGGAACAGTATCTTCTAGTCCAAATCACCCGTCCGTGCGTGTGTGTGTCCCTTTGAGAACACCTGACATTGGTCAAGCAAAGGCGCAGAAGGCCAAAGCTAAGAAAGCATACTCATCTACAACAGTAACACAGAAGAGGACTAGAGTTGAATTGATCCCACAACAAGACCGAAATCTTAATACGTATTAATATATACATTTTTGTAAGAAATACATAAATAAATAATTCTTTCATCCTATCTTTTTTTAAACATTTTTTTAAACATATTTTTAAACATTAGAAGACAAAATATGATTTTTAAATCATTTTTTTTTTTATAAATATTTCTTTAACATACACCTTTTTATTTAACTACAGTATATATCTTTTACTCTACTGTATCTCATTAGTTATTGCTATGATAATATAATTGCTATAGTCTGCTGGCGGAGACTTGTGCTCCGAGGAGCACATTTTCTAGTTTCTTATCTTTCTACTGTATGTAATATGTATCTGTTTGTATTTATGTTTTTGTTTCTGTTTAATAGACAGTACATTGGAAAGAGACACGCAGGAGTGGGTAGAAATAGGGGATGAGGACATGCAGCACTTAAGCCAGAATCCAATGCAGGATGTTGCAAATGATGTTGTTTGCATGGTACAGTAAGTGGCTGAGCCACCAGGACACTGCAGAAGTCTTTGACTTTGTCATGATGCGTAAACCCTATGGCCATCATATAAACATGCATCAATCCACTGGTTGACCACGCCCTGCCACATCGACCGCTGCTGCCCCGTGACACGTTCTGCTTCATCCTAATTAGAATTAATAATTGAAAATAGGAAATCGATGAGTGCAAATTAAGTGCGGTACCAGTCGGTTTTATTGGGTTGACATTGTCTCTCGTGCAGCTGTCGTTGGCCATGACTGACCTACTCTTGTGTGCAACATCTGTGACGCAGCGTGATCGGTTTGCAGAGTTATTTATGTGCCTTACTACAGTAGGTGGGGGAGCGCTCTGTAAATATGCTTGCACCTCTGCTCTGGCTGCTTGCTCCGTGCTGTTTTGTGGTGAGCCAGCAGAGGGTTTGTTTTTACAGGACAGGGCGAAGGGTGAATTATTAATTGGTGGGCGCACTGGACTGTGTAACAATTTGCTGATCCACACGCTTTCATGAGCCGCGTCAAGTTCTGTTGAACAAGCTGCTGGTTTACTGCATTGAGGCAGAGCTTTCTCTCGCCCTGTGCATGCATTGCTGCTCAGTTCAAGCAGCTTTATTAGAAAGAGCCCCTGTCCTGCTTAGCACCTTCACTCTTCCATGCTTGTCCAAGGATACAGTGTGTGAGGTGACCTGCCCCGCTGTCGGCCTCAGTGAACCTCCAGGCCTTTAACTCTGTTAGAGCCGTGCTGCAGCCGAGCCCGCTGGCAGCTGCAGGGCTTCTATTGATCCGGGTTCACGTCCCTTACAGAGCTTGGACAAATGAGCAGATCTTCCTCAGGATAAACACCCTGGGCAGACTTTCTAATCAGTAACGTATAGCCAAAATAATTTAGTTATTGACTCATTAGTTGCTTGGTACTAAATAGATAAGAGTCACATCTTGTTATCCAGTTGCGGTTCGGTAGTAGAGGGGTGCGCATCGTGCATAATAAAACCGGAGACAGCTGGGAGCGTCTCCATCGAGGAACTAAGCAGTGAACTCTCTTCCGTTGAGACTGTTCCTCTGTGTGCTGTACCTTGGACTCGGGCCCGCACTGCTCGTGTACCCCAGGGAAAGGTGAACGTACTACAGGGCACGGCTAAGATGAATTAGGCCGGGACAAACGACACGCCCCGGAGCGGAAGCTGCAGCACACGCACAGTGCTCTGTTATTCCAATTCAGCAGAATTCCCCACCCCATGACTATTGGCTGTTTCTTCTGTAGATTTAGAAATACATTTGTCATGCTCTGTGGGAATGTATCTAAAATGTTGTGCTTGTCATCTGCGGGTGTTGTGAGCACTCATAAATAACAGTGTGATAAGTGTCAGCAGGATCAGGTGGGAACAGTGGGCTCGTCTTGTAGCGTATTGGCAGCTTTTACAGCAGTAGGTTTGACAAAGCCCAGAGACATTTATCACTCAATGCAAATTTAGCGCCTTGCGCAAATCATCGCTTTCCCACTAGACCCTCATACCAGTCCTTTCTGCTTTTCACACTATTAGTCTATGACACAGAGTCAGGGAGCTATGATGAATAGCTTAATGTAGAGTCAGCCTTCCACTGAATAACTCATATAACAAATAGCTCCTATAGACAGAGGTGCAGGATATATCACATACTCTCAGGCTAAAAGACTGAATTGTTTCATTGTTCCTTTAAATGATCACTTAATCATTTGAAATCTCCAAAGAACTTACCTCCTCTCCTGCCATTTTTGGGCGGTGAAACCGCCCCTATAAGTGAGGTTTGGATATTTGTACAACAAATCCTGCGCTGTGATTGGCCAAAAATGTACCCCGCCTAACCCTGCACCGTGATTGGCCAATCACAGTCTAATCAGGACTGTGATTGGCCAGTGTCACATGACACATGTGCATAGCCCTGTATAAGAAACCATAACTTTAAAAAAACCATAAATTTGTTTTTTTTAAGTTATGGTTTCTTCCATCATAAAGAGTGTTTCAATAAATGTATTTATTTTTTGTACATGATTGGTTGACTCCATTCAGTATTGTGATTAGCTAGCAAGACACCGCCCACTTCACACAGGGTGTGATTTTGAAATGCTTCCTGTCTTCACACACTTCCATAATTGACATTTCAAATAGGCCTATGCCTGGACAAAAGGAACAAAGTTGGTGGCGAGAACATGAATCAGAGAATGGAATCTCAGAGTTTCGCTGTCTGGTGAGACAGTGTAATACAGACTGGCATAGACAATGAGACATACTGTTTTGCTGTATGTAGCACCAACAAACTCTGCCAAGTGTTTGCAACCCTGCAGCTATTAGGAGGGCATTTATGCCTGTCCAGCCATGATTATAATCGGAGCATGAGTTTGCCCCATGCCCAGTCCAGTAAATGAAGTGGAAAACCGTTAGGCATCCTGGCATAGTAAGGTGCTAGGATGCAATTTCTGATGAGTGTCTTTCAAAGACCGAGTCCTGCCTTTATGCAAGAGATTGACTTGAGTCGCACTTGTTTTGGCCGTTGCCTTGAGAGGCTTACAGGACAAACATTCTCTGCTGAAGAGGCCAAGTTCAGGAGAACTTCTTGAATAGAGTCCACCACTGAAAGTCGTTTGGCTTTAATCCCATTGCGGGTGCTCCTGTTCATGCAGACTTTTGAGCACACTTCAAAGCTCAGCAGCACTTGTGATGACTCTCTGGCAGTCCATTTTCTGGACTTCACCTGCTCAAATTAGCTATGTGCCGATACCGCGCAACATGATCTGCTTTGTTCCAGCTGAGGGATTGTACAGGGCTCCTTGGGATTGTCACTGTCCCAGTATGTGAGGTTATCCACATTCCCACAGCGAGGCATTATGAGCTCTGAGAGCTGGGTGCTGTGCATGTCTTCTGTTAAACTCACCCACCAGAGCCAGACCAGTTAATAGGGGTGGGGTTTCAGGTTCTCTAGTCCCAGGCTTGTGTTGGATTCAGCACCCACGCACTAAAGCCCACGAGGAGTTCCTCATTCCCCAGGCACTATTTAGCCTCTCTCTCTCTCTCTCTCTCTCTCTCTCTCTCTCTCTCTCTCTCTCTCTCTCTCTCTGTCTGTCTCTCGCTCGCGCTTTCTGTCTCTCTCTCTCTCTCTCTCTGTCTGTCTCCCCCTCTCTGGCAGATGCTGTCTTGATATTACTGAAACCCAAAGTGATATAAAAGTTTTTTTTCTCCCCTTGTCTACTCTCTCTCTCTCTCACTTGCGCGCGCCCGCCCGCACACACACACACACACACACACACACACACACACACACACACACACACACACACACACACACACACACACACACACACACACACACACACACACACACACACACACACACACACACACACACACACACACACTCTGCCTGCAGCAGAATGTGAACTCTGACTCCTTAATCACAGTTAAATGCTGTCAGAGCTGTGGAGTGAGAGGCTACTGTGTAGAGTTTGAGAACCTCTGTGTGGGAGAGAGACGGCAAGATAATGAGCTTTGCTCCGAATGTGCTGAGGCACCTAACAGCGAGCCAAAGAAGGTTTAAGACTTTAAATAGACACATTTGTCGAGCTGCTGAGAACCAAAAACGTCTGCAAATCAAGCCCTGCCTAGATTTTATGTAGTGAATTTTTTTTCTGTTGTGCCATCCTGGGTGTTTTTCACCCAGTGCAAAAAAAAGAAAAACTGAATTTGGAGTTTTACTGACATCACAATTTGAGTTGTGTGCCTGAAAACCTTTCACTGCACGGGCACAGTGCAGTGCGGTGCAGGCAAAGGTTTTTTTGCGAGTTGAACCCAGGGGTTGTGTCTGTGTAGGTGCAGCGGGTGTTGTCTGTTAAGACAGAGATTGTATTGTGCCGAGGGAGTATTGATGTGCAGACTGGGTGCTGATGAGAGGCTGATAGACTGCTAAACCAAGCTGCAACCAAGCTCCTCATCCATTACCAGGGCCCCTCGGCCACCCACACACTCCAGATTTAATGTAGCAGGGTCGTTTACGTGGCAGTAGCTCAACCTTTGGGGAACTCATCCATGCCAGTCTCAAGGCCCGGAGCAGATTAGATCAAATCAATAGCCACCCCCTGCGAGGCCCTGTAACATGGTCTCTGGTCCAAGCTGAGAGGCAATAGTTCTAGGACCCCCCTCAGGGCAGAGCTGTCTGAATCAAGCAAGGGGCTGATCTTCCCCCTGCTGTGTACCTGGCAAAAACAGCATTCAGTGACGACCATGAAACAGCTTTCATTAAGCTCCCATTCCGGTTGATCACTGCTCTGGCAAGGAGAAAAGCATACAGGGAGGGGGCCTAGTGTCTTTACATTTATAACCCTGTCTGCTATGATGGGAGAATCAATAATGGAATATTCACTGTCCCGGTAGCTGTGCCAGCCAGGATGTCAAGCTGGGCTTTTATATGAGGCAATATTGTTGCTGCTGATCCAGGGACATGAGGCTGTATCAATCACTTGAATCACCACCAGATCTCCCAAACCACAATTACCCTGCTCAGAATGAAGAGAGCACATCCAGAGACTGATGGTTACCATATGACTAAGCAATATATCTAACCTTCAGCTTACTTGGTTATGGCTTATTGAGTTTTGCTAAACAGACTCAATCCCTAGTGGCCTGTAAGAAATGCTTGGTCAGAACGAGCATAATATATACACTGTCTTTACACCAGTCTCCAGGCGACTGCACAGTATTGACGTAGCATCTCAATGAGCTATATACCTTAACACGCATAAGGCAATTAAGTTATATTACTTTACCAATCTTCTTGAGTGCCAATTCCAGGATTCAATTTGGCAGTCTAATCCTGCTGTTTAATATCTCCATCGAGATATATTTGACTAAGGTTTCTGTACTTACACAGTTATCTCAGGACATCAACATTGTTCCCATCAAGGATTATTCAGTTATAATAATGCCCTCAAAACTATTACTGTAAGTTCAACATGGTGAATGTACTGTAGATTTAGAAAAGTACAGAAAATCAGTATTCACTGAGAGGGAGTTGGCAGCATTGTCGTTATCATGAGTGGCTTTCAGATGCATCTGCAACTCAAGTACCAAATTCAAATATGAGGTCAGCTCATTAGTTATTTTGTAACCTGTGGTTTTACTCTACGTTTAATGGTTCTTCATGAGTCCCTCGAGTCAGTTGGAAGTTTGCTGATTTGGGTTCCAGGTTTTGCAGATTAAAATGGGGATTTTATTTGCACTTTTACCCAATTTTTTTTAATGGAAACATGGAAACATTACAAAGTTACATTCACTCAATACAGTCTTCCGAAACTAGTAAGCAGTACCAATAGCAAAGCTAAAAGTCAGGATAGGATAACACTAGCTTTCAGGTTACCGTTTTAATTAACGTTTTTTAGCACTGGTGATCTGGTCATCTTCGAAGCAATATGATATGAGCTGCAATCAATATTGGCTGACCTAGATATCTGTTCAATATCATTCACTTATTTTCTTCTTCTTCTTACCCTGGAGTGTCGCCGTAAAAGGTTTTTATTGTACCTTTTTGCCAATTATAGACAGGTAAAATAACACCTGAAGGTCACATGTGGTGACTACTGTATGGATACCGGGAATGATAAACATGAAAAATAATAAGACAAACAATGTGAAATACAGGACAGGAGAACCTTAGACATGTCTGATAAAGTGGAGGACTGAGATTTCTGAGGTGACAAAATATTATTTTTGTCATCCATTTCTTTAGTGCCAATCAAAGGAGAAAAGATGCCACTATTACATTCGCTGATCACTGTGTTTCTGTGTTCTTCTGCTCAGGTCTTTTACATTTGGTTTTGGTTCTGTTCAGGTAATCTTTGTTCTCTGCAGTTCATTTCATCCCATTATGTTCCTACTGATGCCACTTCTCTCTGTGTCCGCAGGCTGCGAGAGTGACTTCTGGGGACCTCATTGCAGTAACCGTTGCCAGTGCCAAAATGGGGCTAAGTGTAACCCCATCACAGGTGCCTGTGTTTGCACCGATGGCTACCAAGGCTGGCGCTGTGAAGAACCCTGTGAGCATGGGTACTATGGCAAGGCATGCCAGCTACCCTGCCAGTGCCTCAATGGCGCCACCTGCCACCATGAGACAGGCGAGTGCATCTGTGCACCGGGCTACACAGGAGCTTTGTGAGTATCAGCAACAGGCTATATGAGGATGGGTCGCGGGGGTATTAGATTTGGACCTGAACAAGCAAACAGTTAAAGGAGTCATATTTTACATGTCTTCACAGATTTTATTTTGGAACAATATGACTTGTTTTCTTTTTCTTCTTCTTCAGTTTTTCCCCCAGTTTTTTAAGCATTTTTTGTATCTAGAGCATTCTGTTACCTGAATAAAAATGTCAACATTATTTGACTACTATAAGCATTATATCGTTTTTACATTTGTGTTTTTTTTATAAAGCAACAATGCTGTGGAACAAATTGACAATAGGGCAACTGAAAATCCTCAAAACTGCACTTGCTACTTAAATAATTGTCTTCACATTTTTATATTTCATTTCTGTAATGTTTAGCAGTTTATGTTCACAAATATAATGAACCAGAAGCCTGGTGACTGATTTAAATTAAACAGTTGTTCAACTGTACAGTCATTTAATTAGTATCTTATTCCAATATTAGCGGCTTTTAGGGACTGTTTGTTTTTATTTCTAAATTTTGGCTCTTAGTTTAGCCTAGTTGGGTCTATTAATTGTTTTGTTGCCTATGCTGTTTTTATACCTTGCTTTTAATTGTAGCACTCTGAGATTCGTAAGAATGTAAAGTGCGTTATAAATGGAATGGGGGCACGGTGGCACAGTCGGTAGTGCTGTCGCCTCACAGCTAGAAGGTCCTGGGTTCGATTCCCACAGGGGACGCTGTGGGCGCTGGGGGCGTGTTCTCTCCTCCGCGTCATCAGTGCCCATACCCTAGGTGGGGTTGGCGAAAGGGCCTTTCTGTGTGGAGTTTGCATGTTCTCCCCGTGTCTCCTAGGGTAGGTACCCTCACAAAAACATGCAGTAATCCTGGTCACTATACTGCCTCCCCCTGGCCAGCCGGGGCGCCTGATGGAGGGGAAGGGAACTGGTTGGAATAACGTGTTCCTTCCACGCGCTACGTCCAACCAGGGAAACTCTCCCCTGTCAGGTGACAAGAAGGTCAGTTGGCTCTCATGCATTGAAGGAGGCATGAGCTCGGCCCTGGCCTCCCTAGGTTGGCAGAGGGAAGGTAGTGCCCAGGATTACATAGACAATTGGCACTGGGTGTAAAAAATAGGGTTACAAAATCGTGGGATAAAAATTTAAGAAATAATAAAAAGGAAAAAAAATAAAAATAAATGGAATGTATTATTATTATTACTGTGCCTTTTCTAATTACAAGTGGGGCTAGTGCTGATGTGATTTCGTTTTCGTTTTTTTCCCTTGACCCCCCCCCCCCCCCCACCCCGAGTGACTGTACGACCCCCCCCAACCACCATAAACCATATTTTTTATATTCCATTATGTGCCCTCTTTCTTGGGGCTTCAAAAACAGCCCAAACGAAAGAAAGATTTACAGAGTCGGGCGTGAGGTTTTTTCTCTCTGTCTGTCTGTCTGTCTGTCTGTCTGTCTGTCTGTCTGTCTGTCAGCTATACAAGCGTCGCCATGTGACACGTTGTTAGCTTGTAGATCTGTTCTTTTTGCACACGCACGCATCCAAACAAACGGAGGAGTTGGTCCCTAAATAGTTAGACAAGACATCGGTCAAATAAAGTTAGTAAAAACTATTATGAACTTGACCGGACAGAGAAAATTACAGTTTACACCCGGCAACAACATTTTTCTTTCACTTGAAGTGATAATCTGACGCCGTGAGAAATACAATGTGTGGGACGTAAACTGAAGTGGGAGATACCAAATCGAGTCACCAAAATCGGGTAAACTTGATATAGGGGAGTAAAACAAAAAGTATGAAAAACAAAAAAGAATCTACATTTTTTAAATTAAAAATTCAACAAATTAAAGTTGTATGGGGGTCATAATAAAATAAAATAAAAACATGCCCCCCCCAGTGCACAAAAGAATGTTTGATGGACCCCCGTGCCGTTCTGGACCATACCATCCTTCATTAAAAAACGCTCAGTCCCTTACCCTTAAAAGACCATCCATATCTGCCTCCACACAACACTTCTTCCCCAGATCGTTATATGTTTTACGATTTTTGTTGTGCAGCTCAGGAAAAGGAATTCAACACATTCAACTAAGACAAAGTTCAAACCATTTAAAGGGGCATGAGACCCTGGCCTAGGCTGATTTTGTACCCAAATCATGTTAAAGGCTACAGCAGATTAATAACAGGTGCAGCTAATAAAATGTATAATGGGTGTGTTAGATTTAGGTGTGTCCTCCAGAGCGATGTGAGTGTATGTGCAAGTGTAAACAGTAGTCAACAGTATTGTCAATGCACATTGACACACCTAAATCTAACACACCCATTATTAATTTGATTAGCTGAAGCTGTGTTGCTTACATCACAAGCCGAATCAAACTTCCATACTGGCGTCCTCCACTCGCGGCTTAGCCCCGCCTCCGAGCGAGGAGGCGAGGAGGAGGAGGAGGATGGAGGAGTCGATCAGGTTCACTTTAAGGATTTTTAGCGCTACTTGCTCAGTTAGTTAGTTTACGGCAATTAGTCAGCGTTTATCTACAGTACCCCAATGTAAGATTGTTGTTGTGGTGACATGACGATGATTCGGTGGGGCCGTCGCCCAAGGCAAGTGTTAGAGGAAACACTGAGCAAATTGTTCATCGAACGCACACTTCTCTGCAATTGAAACTTATGAACGATTATATGGTGATGAGTTAAGTCTATTGTGGATTCACTAGATGTGTCATATAGTCAGTGCATTGTGGACACACTGTATAGTGATTATGTCTGAGTAGTCTCTTCTGTTGGCAGCTGTGGAGAGCGGTGTCCCTCAGGCAGCCATGGGCTCCAGTGTGAGCAGCGATGCCCATGCCAGAATGGAGGAACATGCCACCACATCACCGGAGAGTGTTCCTGCCCTGCTGGATGGACGGTAAGCCACTATGGGAGGGAGAGATGAGAAGGAAAGAAAGAAGGACATACTGTACTGTAAGGGTGGTACTTCTCATTACCACCATCTTAACCCATTAAGACCGGGATTTTAACCACTTTAACCATTATCTTATACTTTGGCTATTAAAAAATAGCAGATATACAAGCTCATAGCACTGCATTTTTTTGGGGAAAATCATTTGTGAATGAATCATTTGTGCAAAATCTTTGAATATATATATTTTTAAAGTGAACATTTGTAACTCAAATCTTTGCTTCCGGGGATTCTACAAATGTCTTCTAAATCCTAAAAAATATATATTTGGCTGCGGACCCCCATCTCAAAATATGTTGTTCCAGGGACCCCCCAGAAGCAAAGATTTGAGTTGAAAATGTTCGCTTGAAAAATATATATTCAAAGATTTGCACCCATTTTCAAGATTTTTCAAAAATAGCAGCTCTACAATAGTGCTGCACTCGGTGCCGCGCCATGAACTTGTAGATCTACTATTTTTGAATAGCCACAGTATAAAAAGAATGGTTAAAGTGGTTACACAGTTCCCGGTTTGAATGGGTTAAAAAGGAAGTCTCAATTAATAATTTGCTTGTTGAGGAGCCGAGAAGAGAGGAGAGAGGAGCCTCCCCGAGGAGCTTGGAGCGAGAATGCAACAAGTGGATCCTTTGCTGAAATGTTTTGTCTGAACTATAGACTGTAAAAAGAAATATGGACGAAGGGAGCCGTGACGTCACCCATTGATTTCTTCAATTGAATGGCATGAAACGTCTTCTGCAACCAGCAGGAGGGGAAATAGTGACACCCTCTAGGTCAATGTTAATGAGAACTACAGCATTTTAATGACTTCCTTATTGGCTTCATATCCAGTGATGGAAACTTGCCTTCTGGTCTGAACAAGTGATGAATGAATTGAAATCTGTTTAGTCATTGGATACTGCAGCTCGCTGTCTACTCAGGCTATGGGATCTGAACGCTATGCTCACTGGGAGATGGGAACAAAAAGGCAAGGTACTTACGGACTGCGAAAGGGTAGTCTAGAGCCAACAAAACGTTTTTTATGTTTTGATTTTGATTGTGTCTACGTGTTTATTTTAAAAGTGGATTGATGAATGGCCAGGACTTGGAGTAATGCTTTACACAATTTAGCTGAGAGTTATTCCCCCACCTGTCCCCTGATCTAATGAACTCCTGAGGTACTTTTCACAAGAAATGTGGCGCTGATTGGTCCAGCAGTTTGCGAGATTTAGTACACAGACAGACACAGACACACAGACATACACAAACCGACCATCGTATACACGGCTAGACTCTTGCAGAGCCATGGCGTAAAAATGATATCACAGGGCAATGCAATGCCCAATACTACATCACATTATCTGAGCAAAACAAACTGTGAAGACAACAAAACGATACAGGACAAGACCAAGGCCAGTGACTGGTGATCCAGCTGTGTAACACCTCATAAGTAATTGACGTTGCTTCGAAATGACGCTTCACTGAGCAAGAATGTCTCATTTGGCAAATCGATTCCTCCGTCCTCACATCTCGTCCTCGCATCTCATCCTCGCATCTCAACCTCGCATCGAGATGCGAGTGAGGGATACGAGGATGGAAAAATTAGTATTGATAAGAACCCAGGGACTAGATGAAGGAAGGAATGATTGGGGAAAGGAAGTGTGTTGAGTAGATTGCTACATTGTTCTTATATTTATTCATTTGGGTATGGCAGGGTATTAGTAACATAATGTCCTTAATCCCAGTGTCCCATTTTGTTTTTATCAAGACGACAACAACACCTACACAGAATACAACAACAGAGAAAGAAGGAAAAAAAGAGAAAGAAAGAAAATGTAATCAAGAAAAGAAAAGGAGTGTTACTTGTATCTGGCCGCTATACAGCCTTCAAATCTAGTTTAAAGTGGTCTCCATGTTACGTTTGTGACACCCACCATCCACCATCCATCCACCCTCCACCCACAAGGCCATTTTATTATAGGATATTTTTTGAAAAACATACTGTAATGACCCAAGGACAAATACATCCAATATGTATATGCATTTTGAGATTAAATAAAATGTATATCTCAAAATGCATAATAATAATAATAATAATAAAGACACAACTGCACCAATGGAAAATTAAGAGGTCAAACATTCAGGATATATAGTACAAGTGATGTTCTTAATTATTCTTTTCACTTTTGTTCCTTTGTGTCAAACATACCCATGGTGGCACTATAACAGCACACTTCATATATTTTCACTTTTAGGTTTTGAACCGTCAGTCATAGAATTAGAAGGCTTCCTTGGGTCATGATCGGCTGCAATCCACAACTTGCGTCGGGGCAACCACACTTTGCAATTTCTCGAAATTGTCTATGTAGTTATCCTTTAGTCACTGCCTAGTGGTGACTGTCACAGAATCTTGAAGTCCATCCACAGAGTCCTTTGGAAGGTGGTGCATTCGGCTGAGCATACCATAGTGAGCCCCCTTACGCTACTGTCGGACAGCAGATGCCTGAGGAGGGCAACAAAAAAATATGGAAGACAAGCAACAACCCGGAAACGGTCTGTTTGAGATGATGCGGTCTGGCAAGTGCTTGAGGTGTCTCAAAGCCCAAGGCTTTAGGCTCGAAAAAAGCATGTACCCGGCTGTTGTTAGAGACAAACAAGGACAAAAACAAAATACAAAACTAAACAAACAAAGAAAAATAACAAAAAGTAAAGTGGGTTGGCAGTAAACTGTAGTCTCTCTATAGTGTGAACACTGAGTTGGACATTTGATGACGAAAGAAGAACCCAATATTGCACAATGTATACTGTTGATGTTACTACCACTGCTAGTATAAAAATACAGGGAAAATGTTGTTTTGCTAATATAGTATACAATGTAGATACAAGGTAACTTGCAACTTTGTTATGCTGACATGACTACTGCTGCTTTAGTATAAAAAATACTTGCCGCTGTTACTAAACTTATATAAGTGTTTCTGCTATAGTGTTTTCTGCAGGAAATGGCCCTGCCTTATTATACACTTTTTTTTCCTCTTGCCATTATTATGTTATGCAGAGATGTGGATACTTGTTGAAGGCTTCCTCTTATGTTATTTTTTTATTATCTTATCTTAGTTATGGCTATAATACAGTACTTTTGAGGAACTCACATACTTGCATTTAGCTTCTTGTACCTGTATGAGGAGTGACAAATAAACCCTCTTGATACTTGATTCTTGACATGCACACAAAAACACACACTGAATTAAGTTGCCCCGGCTTGCTACAGTTATACATGATATATTATAAGTGAGGCCCTTGCCGGTTGTTCTCCACAGGGCTCCGTTTGTGCCCAGCCGTGTCCATTTGGCAAGTATGGCATTCATTGCAGCAAGGACTGTTCCTGTCGTAATGGGGGCCTTTGTGACCACATCACGGGTCAGTGCCAGTGTGCGGCTGGCTTCAGCGGACGGAGGTAGGCAGTTTACACCCGCTGCCAGACAGATTTTGACAGCTTAGTTATTTTTCGGAAAAACATGCTATGAAGTAATTTTACTCTGCAAAGTTTTGTGCTCTCACTTTGAAAATGGGTCAGACAATGGCATGATTTATCGATTTTCCTATTTAATGCAGTGAGGTGATTTCTGGCAGACTGCTGTATGTTGAACTATTCATACATCAAATTATTATCTTTATTGATTTGTAAAGAAGGCCAAAAATTACTCCTATAGAAAAGCTAAATGCAGGAATAATCTCTTCCTTGAGATAAAGTAGCATTTGTAAATGTCCATTAGTCCATTTGAATGTGCACTGGAAGCTCTTAATAGGGGTGTTTATGTATAATTAATCTCCTATTTCATGCTGGCCAGCAGGTTTCCATGTCTTTAGCCACAATTCATCCTCCTCTACTCCCAGCCTGTCCATTGATCTCACCACAGGCTACATGCTGTTTGGATCTCACTCATTAATTATAAGTAATGGGCTTTTATTAGGGGCCCATTGAAATCCACAGATCTTTTTCGTTTTCTGTGCCTGCTGGAGCAGCCCAGAGCAGCCAGGTTTATTAGTTCTGCTAAAGCAATTGTCTCCTGAATGAAAACACTTCCTGGACAAGACTTTCCTTTTCTTTATTATTTTGCAAAATTACCCTCATTCATTTTGTCGGTGGCAGGTGAATTAACCTGCCAGGAATAATCTGAGATTGTATTAGCCCCCCACCCACCCCTGCCTGGTATAATAATATCAGCGTCCCCTGATAAGACTAAAGCCAATGTAATTTAAACATGAAACATCACTAGCCCATTTGATAATTTAATTGAGCTATTTGTCTGCTTCCTAATAGCTGCACTGGACACTTGAGATTGATGCTCCGCCAGGATAGTATATTTAAGTTCTAGTAAAAGTCACTCCCCAGGTCTTCTTAAACACTGCTCATGCAGAGTCTTCCCAGTTCCCAGCCCGGTTATTGTAATTACTGAAGCTGATGACAGGTGCAGTTCCTTGGGCGACCCCTGTGGAGGCACATCATGTCCCTGACTGCTGACAGCGGGAGGCTCTACCTTCAGGGCTTCCCACACAAACCTTATAAAACATACTGACCTTTGACCGCATCAGCCTGGGAGTTTGATCTTAAAATCAGCTTATATAACCAACGACTCAAAATAGAACAGGATTCTCATCTTTCATAACCAAAGAAGTAAATGAGACCTGGAAGAAGAACGTCACTTGTAGTGAAATGTGGGACTAGATTAGTGTACTGTGCTACCTCATGTAGTATCACCTGAATACTAAGTAGTGGTAGTAGCAGCAGCAGTGGTTGTAAGTAAAATCCTGAATGTAAATGTAACTTGTAATGTAACTCTGTGTGTAAATGGGGTTACATTTACACACAGAAATTTGCTGTGCAATAGCAGCAGTAACAACAATAAGTACAGTAGTTGCACTAGAAATTTTACAATTATTTCCAATTATTTTTGGACTTTTTACTTACATTGTAGTCTCTCACTGGACAATTCTAAATGCTTTCTCTATCCTTTGCACCTATTTCCTAGGTGCCAGGATGAGTGCCCTGTGGGCACCTATGGCCCCCAGTGCAACCAGAGGTGCGACTGTCAGAACGGAGCAAAGTGTTATCACATCAATGGAGCCTGTCTCTGTGACACAGGCTTCAAAGGGCCCAACTGCCAGGAGAGGTTCTGCCCGCCGGGTCTCTATGGACTCATCTGTGACAAGTACTGCCCCTGCAACGCCACCAACACAATAAGGTAAGTGAGACGTCACATCAGCATATGGTCACACACAAAGACAGACAGGCCGACTGACAGATCTGCCCCAATTACACTATATTCAACCAGAATGCCCTGAAGCGAACCCCCATCAGAGCCTCATGAATAAAGACCTCTCCAACTCAAGCGTTCCTCTTTCCAGTTCTTTACTTCCATGCCAGTACACGTTTAGAAGTCTGGACACCTCTTAGCCGTGTCACACCGTTTTTTAATCGCGACCTTTGCTTCATTCATTATTTCTCAGCAGCATTCATAGTTAATACAATGTTAATGCTCTGATTCTGCCTGAACTTGGGCGCTGAAGCTGCATAAGTCATTACAGGATGAAGGAGAAAGGGGGCACCTCATCCATCTGAACTGAGCACGTACACGCGGAGATGGATGGGCTGCTGTCGGTGGAGAGCTCACAGTCTGACTTCCTCCTTGGAAACAAAGTGTTGACGCTCATAATGCTGAAACTCTCGGTGTTGAAACTTCATCTGTCTGCCCGTTCTGTGCATCTCTTTCTCTGGTTCCCAGCTGCCATCCTCTGTCTGGTGAATGCACCTGCTCTGCAGGATGGACAGGACTCTACTGCAATGAGACCTGCCCGTCCGGCTACTACGGAGAGGGGTGCATGTTGCCGTGTAACTGCGCCAACGGAGCTGACTGCCACGGTGCCACAGGTGCCTGTGTGTGCGCCCCCGGATTTATGGTGAGTGTTCACATGACCACCCAGTGGCATGCCATTCACAACCAGTCTTCAGGTTCACATGACCACCCAGTGGCATGCCATTCACAAACAGTCTTCAGGTACACATGACCACCCAGTGGCAAGTCTCTAGGGAGTGCGCGCGCAAAGTTTCACGCCGATGGGTGCAGTTATAGGTAAAAATCGGCCTGTTATTGTGCCACCATGAGGCTGATTTGAAAAATGTCGGTGGCATTTCTTCCTCTGCCCAGTGGGAATGGGCGTGCAAAATTTCACGGCAATCGCACGCTGCATTCATGATTTAAGGTATTTTGTTCAAAACAGACTAATCCAGCAAACTTTGGAAGCCAATCTTAGCCAATCAGGATGGAATATGGACAGATCCGTCTTGATCACATGACTATAGAGATAATGTGTACCGATTTGCATGATGTTAGGACAAAATCTGTAGGAGTAAGATAAAAAAATCGGCCTCCTGGTGGCGCAATAACAGGCCGATCTGAAAAATGGGGCAGAGGTTCTGCTCTGGCATCCAGGGAGTGTGTGTGCACAGTTTTGCTTCGAACGGACCAATGGTGCCAAAGATGAGTTATTCACAGACAGACGGACGGACACACACACGGACGGACGGACAGGGTGTAAAACATGGTCTCGGCCACGCTTTTGGCTTGGCGAAGACAATTAAGCAAATTAGCTCCACAGGGGTTTGGTTCCTGACGCAAGGATTCTGTAGGAGTCAGTAAAGGGCTTTGTTAGAAGCAACACCACACTGTATTCAGAAATAAGTGCAGCTAAAAAATTATTCTATTAATCACACACACCCGATCATCATACAATATTGATCTCAAGCCCAGCTTGAAATTGCAATGTAATGTAACCTCAAAATATAATTGGGAATCATTGTGCAAGTGCAAATAATGCGGACGTTCATTGAGAACCAAAACAAACCCTATACTCTTAACCTTTTCTTTCTGAAAAACAAACGTGCCTTCCCTTGTGAGCTGACACGTGCTATTGTGTGAAGATAGTTTACTCATTTACACAATGGACATGGTAGTTAAATGGTAGTTAATGTTGGGACATGGTTGTAAATGCTGTACCATGGTAATTATATGGTAATAAATGCTGTAACATGGTAGGCATATGGTAATAAAAGCTGTAACATGGTCATTACATGGTAGTTAATGCGGCATGATTGTAGTAATTGCTGTAATATGGTAGTTACATATTATGTCAAAGCATCTCATTAATTACCAATTTCAATCATATTAATCTGAGTGTGCAGATAGCCCACTCTGACAGTGGCTGTGGAGTTGAGTTAGCGCTCTCCTGCTCACCTGGCTGAATGGCCTCAGAGTTTGGATTCTGTAACTTAAATAATTATTACAAGTGAATATCATTAAACACAGTATTAGCCTTCTTCATCTGTGATCTCAATCAGTTGTTTGTACAAGAAATTTGTACAAGAAAAGCTTGTAGTTTTAAACTCCATCAGTTGTTTGTCAAAATTGTTCAGCTTGTGTATTAAAATACCAGCTAAATTATATGCAATAATGTACTGTAACTTGTTTAAAAACATAGATTTGATATACTTAATATTACAAAATAAAGTTGAAAAGTAAGGAATTTATGGGATATTTCCAAATAGTGTTAAACTATTGGATTTAATTACTTAATACCACCATCATTGTTTTTAAAGATGTATTTTTGGGCTTCTTATGCCTTTATTATGAAATGGGGAGAAAGAGATGGGGAGTGACATGCAGCAAAGGCCGTCGGGCTTGGGACTCGAACCCGCGACACGCTGTCAGGATACACTAAGCCTAGGTGCCTGGACCGCTACGCCAGCAGTCCAGGCCAATACCACCATTATAAGAAACTTGAGTACTTGATTGATCGAATTAAAATAAAAGGCTTTTCAGTGTGTTTCACAGAGTTGACACAAATTGAGTTATGAAGTGCATAAATGTCAGATTTTAGAAGAAAAAAAACATATTCAACCAAAAACCTGTTCCTTCATGATCCCTCCATGATTGCTAGTTAAGACCTTTGACTACAAATAAATCCATTTCAGGTTAATGTTTTATGGGAAAAAAAATCATCAGATGTGAAACATGTTTTGTTCCTTATCTCAAAAATCACTGATTTATGTAGAGAGAGAGAGAGAGAGAGAGAGAGAGAGAGAGAGAGAGAGAGAGAGAGAGAGAGAGAGAGAGAGAGAGAGAGAGAGAGAGAGAGAGAGAGAGAGAGAGAGAGAGAGAGAGAGAGTTGGGTTGTTGTGAGCGCTTCTCTTGCTGATGGGTCTATTGATGTGGAGTGTTATACCTCATTTGTATGTCTACTCGAAACGCTTGCACTTGTATTGGTATGAGGACCCTCTCCAAAAAAAGGGGCAAAGTACCTGCCCACCACCACGGATTCTAGGGGCTGGAAACCACCTCGGTCCATCTGGCTTAGCTGAACGTCTCTATGAACATAATTGGCTTTGTTTGGAGGAGGAAAGCCGGACAAGGCCTGCCCATTGGCCCGACGGCCCATTATTTCAAAGTACCATTGGTTCGATGGCCCGTTATTCCGAAACCTCAATAATCAAAATAATGTCCCATTGGACTGAAACACCATTAGTCCGACGGTCTGTTGTGAAAACGAATTCCCATTGTTCCGACGGTCCATTGCTCTGAAAATACTCTCTGAAGTTGTGCCCTGTCCATGGTGCTGAATCGGTTGAAACAGACGTGGTACACCCCCAAGAAATCTTTAGGGTGTACTGCCGTGTTGTGTTCCATAGTTTAAATCAGTGGTTCTCAACCTTTTCAGACTGTGACCCCCCAAAATGATCATATTTGAACTGGGACCCCCCACCCCCACCCTGACAAGCACTTGGAATTGTAGGAGTTGAAACATTTTAGTTTGACTCTGTCCCACAGATAAATATTGTGAAAATAGCAGATCTATTTTCACAATTTTTGCCTCTTATATTATTTGACAATTTGGCCAATGTTTGACCAGTTTTTATAGTATAGTTTGTTGATTACTTTTGATGCAGTAATGGTCTTTTTCCTTTCTTTTTTATTATTAGTAATATTCTTTGGATTAAATTGTCACTTCACTGTCATCCGGGGACCCCCCAAAAATGATGTGGGGTCCCGACCCACAGGTTGAGAACCACTGGTTTAAATTACCGATTGCCTCTCCTGAAAGTGAAACACCCACCCTTCGTTTGTGGTCCAAATTATCCAAAAATGGGGCCCAGGAAAAAAAAGAAATTCCCCTAACTGTTTATGTAAAAAATATGTTTTTCTTTCAACATTTCATGTAAGAATGTGCAGAGTAATTAATACCATAAGATTTCATATATTCATTCATTTCTTTAGTTTTACATATTTACATGTAAATATTCTTGTTTTTTCAAAATGAACAAATGGGAGTAGGCCTATATACAAAAATCGGCCTCCTGGTGCCGCTATAATAGGGCAATGTTCAAAGTGTGGCATTTGTTCCTCAACGTAGTGCAAATGTGCGTGCAAAGTTTCACCACAATCGGACGCTGCGTTCATGATTTGCAGCATTTTGTTCAAAACGGGCCACTCCTGCAAACTTCAGATGTCAATGTTAGCCAATCAGGATGAAATATGAAAAATCTAACAGATTTGTCTTGATCACATGAGTATAGAGATCATGTCTACCGATTTGTGTGAAATTTTGATAAAATCTGAAGCAGTAATATAAAAAAATGTGTTTTATATAAGTCGGCCTCCTGGTGGCGCTATAAAAGACAGAAGTGAAAAATGCAGAGCAAAGGTTTGTCCTTGGCCTCTAGGGAGTGCGCATACAAAGTTTTACACAGATCGGTGCAGTTATAGGTAAAAACACTAATCGGCCTGTTAGCGCCACCATGAGGCTGATTTGAAAATGTTCAAGTGGCATTTCTTCCCCAGCCTAGTGGGAATGTACGTGCAAAAGTTCACGGAAATTGCATGCTGTGTTCATAATTTGAGGCATTTTGTTAAAAATGGAGCGCTCCTGCAAACTTTGGAAGCCATTCTTAGCCAATCAGGATGGAATATGAAAAATCTGAAAGACACGTTTCGTTTAATGACTATAGAGATACTCTGTAGCGATTTGCGTGACGTTTGGACTAAATCTGTGGGAGTACTGTCAAAAGTACTCCCACAGATTTAGTGCCTCCTGGTGGCACTATAACAGGCCCATGTAAAAAATTTGGGGGCAGAGGTTCTGAATTGGCATCCAGGGAGTGTGTGTGCACAGTTTCGCTGCAATCAAGCCAACGGTGCCGGAGATTAGCTGTCCACAGACGGACCGACGGACAGACGGACAGACAGATGGACGGACGGACGGACAGGGTTCAAAACATACTCTCTCGCCATGCCTTTCATCCTGGCGGAGACAATAATAATAATAATACATAGTCACAATAATATGTTCAGAAATTGTACTCTAAGAAAGAGAAATAAAATATACAAAAATAAACTCTTACAAATTCAAAACATACAACACAGTTTCTGTACAATACAATAGATTTTTGCTCTGTACTCTCACACTTCTAAAGCCGTCTTAAGGCCTTTGAATGCTCTTATTCATATTCAGTGCTTGGAGCGGTGGGCTTTGGTGCCTTTGAACCATTAGCACAGAGTGCTAATGGTGAGACATCACTCACCATCAATCACCCATGTTGTCCCAGGTTTCTATGAACACATCATAGAACACATCATCATATTTCTTTATAGACAATTACGGAGCCCCTTAGGGGACATTACTAGGTAGATTGTTTTAAGGGTAGGTACATTATTTTAAGAGCTAGGTAGATTGTTTTAAGGGTAGGTACATTATTTTAAGAGCTAGGTAGATTGTTTTAAGGGTAGGTACATTATTTTAAGAGCTGGTGGTTTATGTTTTCTGGTATGGAAAAAAAAAACATAGGCTATAACATTTTTTGAGGGATGAGTTTTTTTTTTTGAGGGATAATTTTTTTTTTTTGAGGGATGAGTTTTTTTTTTTGAGGGATGAGTTTTTTTTTTTGAGGGATGAGTTTTTTTTTTTTGAGGGATGAGTTTTTTTTTTGAGGGATGATTTTTTTTTTTTGAGGGATGAGTTTTTTTTTGAGGGATGAGTTTTTTTTTTGAGGGATGAGTTTTTTTTTTGAGGGATGAGTTTTTTTTTTTGAGGGATGAGTTTTGTTTTTGAGGGATGAGTTTTTTTTTAGGAGGGATGAGTTTTTTTTTAAAAAGAGGGATGAATTTTTTTTTTTAGGAGGGATGAGTTTTTTTAAAGAGGGATGAGCTTTTTTTTTTAGGAGGGATGAGTTTTTTTTCAAAAAGAGGGAAGTTTTTTTTTAGGAGGGATGAGTTTTTTTTTTAAAAGAGGGATGATTTTTTTTTTTTAGGAGGGATGAGTTTTTTTTAAAAAAGAGGGATGAATTATTTTTTTTAGGTTAGTTTTTTTCTTCATGCATGACAAAAAAAAAATTAAAAAATAAATAAAAAACTTGGACCAAAAAAAAATATTATGCCTATCTTGAAAATAAAACCTCTCCTTTTCAAAGTCGCTATTTATAGAATAGTGGAGCGGCTAAGAGAAAAATCGTTCACTTTGTGATGCAAGCATGAAATTTGGTACATTTACTCTTCAAACCCCACTCTTTTCAAAAATACCGCTGGCCACGCAAAATTCCAAAATGGCGGCCCACAAATCCAAGATGTCTGTCCAAAAGTGAGGTTTTTCCTTTATAACTCGAAATGTATTGATTTTAAGCACCATAAATGTATTAAAGTTGAATATAAATTTGGGCATTGTGGATATTTTGGTACCACGTACATGACTGTATCTATTACGGTTCTTGAGATACAGCATATAGGTACTTTTACAGACTCAGGAGAGTAAGAAATGTGCAACATTGATTGTTAATAAGTGAATATGGTGATATTTGGTGTTATTTTCATAACCTGTTATTTTCAGTAGGGTTATAACATACAATTCTAAATCCAAGATGGCGTCCAAGATGGCTGCCATTAACTTGAAGTAATCATATCTTAGCAACTATGATACTTTTTTTTTGGCGTGCATATGTTTTTTGGTCTATGAATCCAATGGGGTCATTGCAGTACAGAATTTAGACGTTGATAAAAGTGGATATTTTGGTACCTAGTGCATGTCTATATCTATTGCGGTTCTTGAGATACAGCTTATAGGTTCTTTTACGGAATCGGGAGAGCATAAAAAAGAGGTTTGAGTTACACCTCACAGTTGCAACTGCACAGAGCTGTACACATGAGACCCAGTTTATAGCACCTGCACCTGCCACGACAGCCACATTTACAGCCACATTTGGTAAGCTGTTTGCACGTCTTGGCTATTGGAGAGTTGGCTGTCCAGAAGACCTGCCATTCCTCACCAACCTTCTGCCATCCCCAGTCTGCAGGGTCCTCTGCTCCTGGCTGACACTGGGTTGCCTGGGCCCACACACAACCAGCCTGGTAGGCAGCACACCTGGTGTGTTGGAGCAAAGCTGCTCTGGTTGGTGGGATTGACTCATAAGGCCTCTGCTTTCTGGCAAACATGTCAAACCTGGCCTCATCCACAGTAGCAGCTGTGCTGGATCTGTCATACATTAGGATGACAAACCTCTCCAGAATCTGTAGGTCACAATCCTCCACTGTGGGAGGGTAAATACCCAGTTTGGAGAATACAGGCGAGACCTCTGGGCATATGTCCCATGTCTGCCAAGCAGTTTTCTTGCCTTTGTTGCGGAAGGCTGACACGGTGTCACATCCTGTAAAGGCATGAAAGAATAGCATGCCTTTGACCTTCTCCTGGCCAACAAAATGAAATAGGTCATGCACACTGATCCAGCGCAGGCTCTGACCTTGTCCAAATGCAACCCACATCTGCTGTAGTCCAGCCTCTTGAAGAGCAGCGAAGACACTTGCTAAGATGAGAACATCTGTGTCATTTGCCTTGATCAGGATGGATTGGCCACCATGTTCTGCAGCATGTTTGGCATGCACAAAGATGCGGCTATCAGCTTGCTATTCTTTCATGCCTTTACAGGATGTGACACCGTGTCAGCCTTCCGCGACAAAGGCAAGAAAACTGCTTGGCAGACATGGGACATATGCCCAGAGGTCTCGCCTGTATTCTCCAAACTGGGTATTTACCCTCCCACAGTGGAGGATTGTGACCTACAGATTCTGGAGAGGTTTGTCATCCTAATGTATGACAGATCCAGCACAGCTGCTACTGTGGATGAGGCCAGGTTTGACATGTTTGCCAGAAAGCAGAGGCCTTATGAGTCAATCCCACCAACCAGAGCAGCTTTGCTCCAACACACCAGGCGTGCTGCCTACCAGGCTGGTTGTGTGTGGGCCCAGGCAACCCAGTGTCAGCCAGGAGCAGAGGACCCTGCAGACTGGGGATGGCAGAAGGTTGGTGAGGAATGGCAGGTCTTCTGGACAGCCAACTCTCCAATAGCCAAGACGTGCAAACAGCTTACCAAATGTGGCTGTAAATGTGGCTGTCGTGGCAGGTGCAAGTGCTATAAACTGGGTCTCATGTGTACAGCTCTGTGCAGTTGCAACTGTGAGGTGTAACTCAAAACTAGAGGTTACGAATGTAACCCCGGTTTTAATAGGTTCGGAGTTTACTACTCACTATGGGATATCAGCGCCCTCAGGCGATGAGACAGAGCAACACACACGCTCCCGGTGCCAATACTGATTGGCTAAGGGTATGTCACGAGTCCGGAAGACCCGGGAGTATAAAGCTCCCTCGTGACGTAGGCTCTTCCTCTTAACATTCTCCTCTCTGCATGCCAAATGCGCACAGAAAGGGGTGTCTGGTGAGTAGTAAACTCCGAACCTACTAAAACCGGGGTTACATTCGTAACCTCTAGTTTTACCACGGTTCTCCGTTTACTACTCACTATGGGATTCATAAACCCCCCTTGAGGTAATGAGCCACACAACCCTGACAACCCCGCACGCCCCTCAGCTCCTAGGTCACGTCCCCCCCGGACGTGACCTAAGACCCCCAGGCCATAGGTCCACGACCTCACGGCCCCTGGGCGCCCCCCCAGCCCACCGGGCTGGGGTGCGGGATAGATAACAAGAGTAGGCCCTGACAGACTCTAGAGTCTGCCTTATTCACTAACAGGCAGACACAGTCCGCCTCATAATAATGAGGAGCAGGGCCCTATCCCCAAGACACAGCCCTGCTGGTCCCAAGGAAACCTAAAGAGGAAGTCGGAAGATACGGAGAAAAGGCCCCAAGCCTACTCCCTATCCTCCACTGACCTGGAGGCAGCAGCCACACCCAGGACAGCGTGCGCCATTGATGACGCCGCCACGTCCAGACTGTAAAAGGCCGCAAAAGTCGACGGTGACGACCAATTTGCAGCCGCACAAATCTCCTGGATCGAAGCTCCCTTGTAGAGAGCCCAGGACGTAGCCATGCCTCTAGTAGAGTGGGCCCTCAGACCCCCCGGGACAGGGACACCACTACTCACATAAGCCAGCTTAATGGCATCACGGATCCATCTAGAAAGCGTCGCTTTGGTGACCGCCTTCCTCTGAACCCCCACGCCAAAAGAGACAAAGAGTTGTGTCGATGAGCGACTGGCCGCCGTCCTCTGGCAATAGAGCTTCAAGGCTCTCACCGGGCAGAGGCAATGTAACCGCCTGTCCTTCGCCGAAGCGAAGGGAGGCGGATGAAAAGCCACCAATTCAACCGGATCTGGGGCCACCACCCCGGTCTTTGTAACGAATGCCAGGTTTGGTTTAAGCAAAACCCTCCTGTCGTTGTTCAGAAAATTCATGCACTCCGGGCTCACCGAGAGCGCATGCAAGTCACTGACCCGTTTAGCCGTGGACAGGGCCACCAAAAGGACCGTTTTCAGACTAATGACCTTCAGGTCCATAGACTCAAAAGGCTCGAACGGGTGGTGGCACAGTGCCTCCAGCACCACCGTCAAATCCCAGCCTGTTGACCGGTCTAGCTCTTCTGGCGCCGTTCATAAATCGGCGCACAAAGTTATGCTGACCCACCGTCTTGCCATCGTCGAAACCTAGGTGGCAAGCCGAAATGGCAGCCAAATATACTTTCACCGTCGAGAAGGATAAACCCTGATTTAGCCTTCCCTGTAGAAAAGTAAGAATGCTGCCCACCGGGGCCTGGACAGCCACCACCACTGGTGACTGCTCCAGACACCAAGATGCGAACATATTCCATCTGACCTCGTAAGCTTCCCTTGTGGACATGGCCCTCGCACCCTGGACGGTAGCCACCACGTCAGGGGGGAAGCCACATGAATTCAAATTCGCCCTCTCACGGGCCAAACCCATAGGTCTAGGTCCTGAGGGCGCTCGTGGAACAGCTCGTTCCCTCCCTGCCTCACCAGGTCTGCCCTGGGAGGGAGGGGCAGAGGCGTATCGTAAAGGAGCGGAGCTATCTCCGACCTCCACGTGCCCCATGCTGGAGCCACCAGCAACACCGACAACCCCTGGAGCCTGACCCTCTCCAAGGTGGGGAGGATCAACTCCATTGGCGGGAAGGCATAAAGCAGTTCGCTCGGCCAACTGTGTGCCAAGGCGTCCATGCCCATGGAACGGTCCCCCCTCTTCACTGAGAAGAACCGATAACACTTCGCGTTCTCTTCGGAGGCAAACAAATCGACCCGTGGGTGACCGAATCTGCGCCAGATATCCTTCGCCACTACCGGGTGGAGTGACCATTCCCCGTACCGGAGACCGCCCCTGGACAGCAAGTCCGCTCCGAAGTTCAGGAGGCCCGGTACATGAGACGCCCGTATGGACGCGAGCCGTGACTCGCACCAAAACGTTATCTTGCGTGCTAGACCATCCAACACCAGGGAGGTCAAGCCTCCCTGCTTGTTGATAAAACACATGGTTGTCGTATTGTCCATTCTGACCGCGACATGACAACCCAAGATCTGTGCCTCGAAATGTTTCAGAGCGAGGAAAACCGCCAGCAGTTCCAGGTAGTTGATGTGAGCCGACTGCAGTGTCGGATCCCACAGTCCCCTGGTCCACCTGCCCTCGTGGACGGCACCCCACCCAGTCAAACTGGCGTCCGTGGTGATGACCTTCCACGAAATCACAGCTCCTATACTGACCCCCTGGGACAGAAAGGCTGCTAGTGACCATGGTCTGAGTGCCTCCACACACCATGGAGACACCATCACAAGCCGACGACCTGAGGTGGGTGGGATCCGAAGGGCCCTCAGCCACCTCTGAGCGGGTCTCATGTAGAGCCTGCCTAAGCGGATTAAGTGAATGGCTGAGGCCATGAGACCTACTGCTTGCGTGCATTGTTTGTAAGTAACCTTCCGCCCCAGGCGGAAAGATCTCACACAAGCCAAAACGCTGTCTGTCCTCTCCTTGGATAGACGTGCTCTGAGCGTGTTCGAGTCCAGCGAGATTCCCAGGAAGGTGGCCCGCTGGGACGGAACCAAAACGCTCTTCTTGACGTTGATTGTGAAACCCAGTGACGTCAGATGGGAGATGGCCACGGCCGTGTGCCGTGCCACCTCCTCCTCCGAGCCTGCGGCTATCAACCAGTCGTCGATGTAGGTCGACAGACGGATTCCCTGTCTCCGTAGTGGAGCAATGGCCGCGTTGGTACACTTCACAAACACCCGTGGGCTCAACGACATACCAAAAGGGAGAACCATGTACTCGTACACTTCCCCTTCGAAGCCGAAGCGCAGGAATTTTCTGTGCGGGGGATAAATTGGGATGTGGAAGTAAGCATCTTTCAGATCGATACTTGTCCACCAGTCGCCCTGACGCACCGTGCGTAATAACTTCACGGTCGTTAGCATTTGAAAATGAAACACCCGCAGGAACCTGTTGAGTCCCATCAGATTCAATATGGGTCTTACGCCCCCCCCTTTCTTTTTCACCAGAAAATATTCCGAATAGAACCCCAGACGGTTCTGATCCGGAGATAATTTCTTTATCGCGCCCTTGTCTAGAAGGGAGGCTACCTCCTCTCTTAAGGTTTTGGCCGCTTGGCCCGACGCTCGAGTGTACAATACCTTGTCTGTCATGGGCGGCTTCCTGGCAAACTGCAGTCTGTAACCCTTGTGAACGGTGCGCAGCACCCAAGGGGACGGCTTGCAAAGTTTCCATTGATCCAAGCATTGAGCGAGAGGCTTGTTGCTGGATGCTGCCGTCGTTAGTTTCACTGGTCGTGAAACCGTGACCATGGGAACCGGAGACGCTAAAACTCTGCTCAGCGGAGCTACAGCTGTGGAGCTCGCTAGAGACAAAGGAGGTCGCGTCGATCCTGACGTTCTGCGTGAAGAGATCACGTGGCCTAGTGCGGAAGTGTTCCACACTATCCCCTTGTTGCCTACAAGGTCCGCCGCCATCTTGTCTAGGCCCCTCGGCCTGACTAAAGGAAGCGACGGATCCGCCTCTACTGACGGAGGCACTCTGTTGCCCTCCAGAGGCTGGCGTGACACGGTGCACGGCAGGCTGTAAACATTGGGGTGACCCTCGACCCGCGCCGCCATTTTGTAAACCTTCCTTTTCACAGTGGGCCTCTGGCGCCCTCTGCTGGATGGATGGTAAAAATGGAAATTTTGGCGTGACCCTTGTACATTGGCGTTTAGAATTAGCAATGGATTTAATACCTTTGTCTTGTTCATAGCATGCACAGTATTCATCCCAGCAGCGCTTGGACAGTCTCCAAAGGGACTGTGGGCTTATGGTTGGAGGGCATTGATACGGAGGGGCCCCCCCAAGGGGGGTCCCTCCGCATCGCCGCTCTGAGGCGGGTGAAAGAATGAGAGGTTTTGTATTTTTCAGAACATTTATTTGAAACACACTTGACACACAAACACCCTGGCAAACAACATGTGGACAAGTTAAAACAGCAGAGGCCTGGCTCTGTAACACTGTTACTTTCTGTCGCTTGTTTTCCGTCGGGGCCATGAAAAGGCCAAGTCTTTTTCCCGAGGTGACCAGGGGGGCTAATCCCCCCCCACTCCGTCCGTGTGGATGTGGGGGGGGCAGCCGAACAACCGGTAACACCGGGGGGCAAATGTCAAACACGCTGCCCGCGACCACGTCCTCTCCCGCCACCGCGTCGAGTGGATCTGGGGGAAGAAGGGGGAGGGGGGGAGCGGGGGTCCTTGCGACGGACGTCGCCGACTCCCAGCGACATGGGCCCTTCCACTCTGGTGGGACGGGCTGAGGAGTTGCGGGAGCTGCCGCTGGCGCTGGATTGGCGAGGCGAGGAGAGTCTCCCCCTTAAGGCAGACCTCTCCTGGCGGGGTCTGCCTGGTTGGGGAGACCTCGGGGCCAAAAGACCCGCCGCTGCCTCTTTCCGGGCCCTCGCCGACTCCGTGGAGTCCTTCAGGTACTTTTCTGCCCCGCAGAAGAGGTTACCTGCTGTGAGTGGAAGGGCCAGCAGCTTTTTCTTTGCGTCGATTTTCTGCGCAACTTTTGTGAAGGTGGCGAGGTCGAGCCACCGCACCCTCTCGATGGTCGCGCAGTCGTCCAACACCCGGCCGGTCCAATTAATGGCGTGTTGGGTGCAGGAGATGGTGAGCTGGTTCAAGCGATGCAGCTCCTTCGCGTCATCGCCCCATTTTCCCTTCAGCTCCGCGAGCCGCACGGCAGAGGAGCCCTGGAGGATGGTGACGGCGTTGAGGGTCTTTGCGACCTGTCCGGCCGCGGCGTAGGTCTTTTTCAACGCCGCGGAGGATTTTCTCAATTCTTCATTGTAGAAGGACGGTGTGGCGCCCCCAAGCACTACCGTACCTGACTGCATGTCCTCCAGTCCTTCTGCCAGCACCGGGTCCATCGGAGGGACTTCGATCAGCCCCAGGTCCCTGGCGGAGATTAGGTCGATGGGGAAGGCTAGCCTTTGCGGGTCTTGATGATCCCCCCAGGAGCTCATCAAGGCCGTCTTGAACCCATACGCTTCAGGGAGCTTCTTGGACTCCACCACCCGTGTTGGTGGAGCCTCCAAGCCCTGGAAACCTACTGCAGTAGCGGTGGCGTTGCGGCTCTCCACGGGCTGCACCAAACCGCACCTGGCGATGGCCCGCTTGAACACCGCCGTTACCGGTTCGACGACCACTTCTTCGACGGTTTCGGGGTTTCCGCCTACCCCGTCGGCGCTCGCCATGGACACCTCTTGGACCTCCTGGTAAGACGCGAGGCGAGGAGAGTCTCCCCCTTAAGGCAGACCTCTCCTGGCGGGGTCTGCCTGGTTGGGGAGACCTCGGGGCCAAAAGACCCGCCGCTGCCTCTTTCCGGGCCCTCGCCGACTCCGTGGAGTCCTTCAGGTACTTTTCTGCCCCGCAGAAGAGGTTACCTGCTGTGAGTGGAAGGGCCAGCAGCTTTTTCTTTGCGTCGATTTTCTGCGCAACTTTTGTGAAGGTGGCGAGGTCGAGCCACCGCACCCTCTCGATGGTCGCGCAGTCGTCCAACACCCGGCCGGTCCAATTAATGGCGTGTTGGGTGCAGGAGATGGTGAGCTGGTTCAAGCGATGCAGCTCCTTCGCGTCATCGCCCCATTTTCCCTTCAGCTCCGCGAGCCGCACGGCAGAGGAGCCCTGGAGGATGGTGACGGCGTTGAGGGTCTTTGCGACCTGTCCGGCCGCGGCGTAGGTCTTTTTCAACGCCGCGGAGGATTTTCTCAATTCTTCATTGTAGAAGGACGGTGTGGCGCCCCCAAGCACTACCGTACCTGACTGCATGTCCTCCAGTCCTTCTGCCAGCACCGGGTCCATCGGAGGGACTTCGATCAGCCCCAGGTCCCTGGCGGAGATTAGGTCGATGGGGAAGGCTAGCCTTTGCGGGTCTTGATGATCCCCCCAGGAGCTCATCAAGGCCGTCTTGAACCCATACGCTTCAGGGAGCTTCTTGGACTCCACCACCCGTGTTGGTGGAGCCTCCAAGCCCTGGAAACCTACTGCAGTAGCGGTGGCGTTGCGGCTCTCCACGGGCTGCACCAAACCGCACCTGGCGATGGCCCGCTTGAACACCGCCGTTACCGGTTCGACGACCACTTCTTCGACGGTTTCGGGGTTTCCGCCTACCCCGTCGGCGCTCGCCATGGACACCTCTTGGACCTCCTGGTAAGACGCGAGGTCCAACTCGTCCTCCAGCTCCTCGAAGGCCAGTGACTCCTCGCTGTCGGCCAGCGAAGCAGCCCAGTCGTAGTGTCGACGGGGAGAGGTGGAGGCGCTGCTAGTTAGCTGCGGCGGCGATATATGCGCAGCGGCAGCGGCGGAGGGTGGCGTCAGCGTCGTCGCCGCTAGCCGCCTCATCTTCGGCGTCGGCACCGGTGGGGGTCCCATGAGTGTCTTCTCGGGCGGCACTCCTGGGGTCCCTGTGTCGGTGGCGGCGGAAGTCGTCCCTGACCCAGCGGACCAGGGTCTCTACCCTGTCCAGCCGGGCGTCGAGCTGCTGGCTTGTGAAGGACGAGCACCCTTGGCACTCGTCCCTCTCGCCCTGGCGCTCCTTAGCGGTGAGCGCATGGTCGACCCCCAGGCAGTAGATACAGACGCGGTGGGGGTCGTCTGCGGCGACGAGGAGGCTACAGCTCGGTCGTCCATTCCTGGTCTGGAAACACAGCGGCCTAACTTGGCTAGTAGCACCTAGCTAGCTGCTACCAGTAGCCTAGCCGCTGAATGAATGAAAAAGCTACCGGCTAATTCAATGACCAGGAAAAGAGGAAAACTGAGAGGATAGTCAAACAAATAATACTTAAATAAGTTCCGGGAGAAAACTTAATTTTTCGCAAGGATTTTCCCGTGGGGAAATACTCTGTATTCCGCGTTGGGTTAAGTTGTAAAATTTCTTGCTTCTTGTGTGTGAATTTCTGCGCATTCGCTTGCAGAGTGGAGAAAAGAGGAAGAGCCTACGTCACGAGGGAGCTTTATACTCCCGGGTCTTCCGGACTCGTGACATACCCTTAGCCAATCAGTATTGGCACCGGGAGCGTGTGTGTTGCTCTGTCTCATCGCCTGAGGGCGCTGATATCCCATAGTGAGTAGTAAACGGAGAACCGTGGTAAAACCTCTTTTTTATGCTCTCCCGATTCCGTAAAAGAACCTATAAGCTGTATCTCAAGAACCGCAATAGATATAGACATGCACTAGGTACCAAAATATCCACTTTTATCAACGTCTAAATTTTGTACTGCAATGGCCCCATTGGATACATAGACCAAAAAACATATGCACGCCAAAAAAAAAGTATCATAGTTGCTAAGATATGGTTACTTCAAGTTAATGGCAGCCATCTTGGACGCCATCTTGGATTTAGAATTGTATGTTATAACCCTACTGAAAATAACAGGTTATGAAAATAACACCAAATATCACCATATTCACTTATTAACAATCAATGTTGCACATTTCTTACTCTCCTGAGTCTGTAAAAGTACCTATATGCTGTATCTCAAGAACCGTAATAGATACAGTCATGTACGTGGTACCAAAATATCCACAATGCCCAAATTTATATTCAACTTTAATACATTTATGGTGCTTAAAATCAATACATTTCGAGTTATAAAGGAAAAACCTCACTTTTGGACAGACATCTTGGATTTGTGGGCCGCCATTTTGGAATTTTGCGTGGCCAGCGGTATTTTTGAAAAGAGTGGGGTTTGAAGAGTAAATGTACCAAATTTCATGCTTGCATCACAAAGTGAACGATTTTTCTCTTAGCCGCTCCACTATTCTATAAATAGCGACTTTGAAAAGGAGAGGTTTTATTTTCAAGATAGGCATAATATTTTTTTTTGGTCCAAGTTTTTTTTTTTTTTTTCAAAGTTTTTTTTTTTTGTCATGCATGAAAAAAAAAACTAACCTAAAAAAAAAAATTCATCCCTCTTTTAAAAAAAAAACTCATCCCTCCTAAAAAAAAAAACTCATCCCTCTTTAAAAAAAAAACTCATCCCTCCTAAAAAAAAAAATCATCCCTCTTTTAAAAAAAAACTCATCCCTCCTAAAAAAAACTCATCCCTCAAAAAAAAAAACTCATCCCTCAAAAAAAAAAACTCATCCCTCAAAAAAAAAAAACTCATCCCTCAAAAAAAAAAACTCATCCCTCAAAAAAAAAAACTCATCCCTCAAAAAAAAAACTTATCCCTCAAAAAAAAAACTCATCCCTCAAAAAAAAAAAATCATCCCTCAAAAAAAATAAATCATCCCTCAAAAAAAATGTTATAGCCTATTTTTTTTTCCATACCAGAAAACATAAACCACCAGCTCTTAAAATAATGTACCTACCCTTAAAACAATCTACCTAGCTCTTAAAATAATGTACCTACCCTTAAAACAATCTACCTAGCTCTTAAAATAATGTACCTACCCTTAAAACAATCTACCTAGTAATGTCCCCTAAGGGGCTCCGTAGACAATGTATTAGTGTACGTATGTTAACAATGCCATGCAATGTATCCCAAAAATACTATTTTACTCGCTATGCTAAACTGGGTTTCCCTTATTTTCCCTTCGATTCAAACAATAGTCAGAAGTAAGTAGCCTTGGTAGCCAACAGTTCCCGAGCTCTCCTGTTTATGTGGCGTGAAGCAGCGTGATTAAGTATATCCCCTGGACATGACATATAGTGTGTCACAGGGACTCACCCTCCACCCGAAATACATGATCATTTTACGCAAGAGTGTATTTGACACCCAGGACGCTCTGTTTTGTTTCCCATTTGCACTCTGTGTTCAAGGATGATTGTTGGTAATTATTAGTTTGGGGAATGCTCTCCTGTAGTCAGATTCTAATAGGTGGTTGCTTCTAACCTGTCTGAGATATGTGAAGTTACAGTGTCTCACTCGCCTGTTACACTTGTTTTATATAATCTGTCCAACCTGCGCTTGACACTGATCAGAAAGCGAGCACTATTAGCGGCGTAAAGTTGATTGCTACAGTATGTGCTGGAAACCACCCCACTCCCTCTCCTTTTAATGTACTTAGATATTGTGTACTTAAAGGAGAATTTTGGACTAAAGTTTTCTTACCTTTTCTATGACGTTATGATATCTTAGGATGTACAGTAGAAAATTTTCATAACTCCACCCCTGAGCCGCCACAGCTTAAAAGGTGCTCGGATAGGCCTTAGGTTAGATCACATATTTTAATAGCTTTTTTTTTTTTTTTTTTTGTGAGATCTGACGTTCATAGTGACAGAACACTATGCAACCAAAAAAAAAAAAAAAAAAAAAACAGAAGTCTCGCTAGACGAGATTGAAATCTCGAGATTTCAATCTCGTCTAGCGAGACTTCTGTTTTTTTTTTTTTTTTTTTTTTTGGTTGCATAGTGTTCTGTCACTTTCACTTTTTGGTGCATGAACCCCCCACCACTATTGTGTGAGGTGGGTCTATGATGGACCCACCCGACACAATAGTGGTGGTCCCCAGGTTGCTCTTTAGTCAGGATGGTGGTCCCTGTCTTCAAAATTCTCCTTTAAGTTGGAGTTATCGACAGCCCATGTACATGGAGCAAATGAATCAACATTAGAGATGTGGAATTCTGTCTCTGTGAACCTGAAAAGCCTTTTAACAGGATCACTGGTCGGGGGTGGGAGGGGGGAGTGTTGTGGTTCAAAACAATTTGAATAAAAAAAAAAAATGTATTTAATGGTCTTGTGCTGTGCACCCAGCTTGATTGGACACAAAATATTTGAATGCATGGTTAATTAACCTTTGAGAATTTATAATGATACCTTTAGGGTCTCTAATAGCTGGTTCTGACCATTTGTTCTCCAGCTGTTTGAGATGAAGACAGGGACCACCATCCTGACTAAAGAGCAACCTGGGGACCACCACTATTGTGTCGGGTGGGTCCATCATAGACCCACCTCACACAATAGTGGTGGGGGGTTCATGCACCAAAAAGTGAAAGAATTGAGCTTGAACTTTTATAAGTTACACTTACAGTTATTGTGATTTCTGGGCATGGTGAGTTGCAGTCTGTCTAATCTTGGCAAAATGGTGGTGGACAGGGACAGTCTCATGTCATTCGCTGGCTCCAACCTAGCCCTGTACTTATTCTTCAGATAAGTCAGTGTGGAAAAAACACTCTCACAGAGGTAGGTTGTTGCAAAAGGTAACAGACAATTTGTTGCTTTTGCTGTAAGTTCTGGGAATTCTGCCTTACAACTCATCCAGAATTTGCAAGGGGCTGTGTTTCATACGTGTGCCTCTTGACAGAGTTTGTGGACATGTCAATGAGCTGATCCTCTTCTGTGGGAGTTAAGCTTGACCCCTCTGCTGCTGCATCACTGAATGGGAAACTAATTCTGTGCGAATTAGCAGCGACTGGATGTTTACATCGTAAGAGGTCACTTGACTTTTTGAAATGTTAGATTCTTAAGTTAATTATTCACAAACAAGAAACAAAAGTTGCAAATAAAGGCAAGAGTAAAATGTTATGAAATAAAATAAAAATGTAAGAAAATCTAAAAGATTTCACTACATTTCTGAATACATGGCCAGGGACTACAGAGTCGATAAAGAGAAAAGGGAGTCTGTTCATGAATCCTTATTGTGAACAGAGCTTTCTGAAGTAGCTGATTTTAGGGTCTTGCATATGTTGCACATTGTTTTTACTTCTGTTAGTATTTTTTTTTCCTTTTCAATAGATGTCCTGCAGCTGAAAATGTATAGTTATAAATTCTTCTATTTTCTTTTCAACAGGGGAGGTAGAATTATCATCTTATAACAGTAAATTATTACATCTTCACCATTAGTATCAAATTAATTGGCTTAATTGTCACAGTGATCTTTGTCAGTGCAGTCATTGTAACATTTATCAAGATTGACAGGGCTAAATGTAATTCATGATTACTGGTAATATGGTGAGGTTTGTATCTCAAATTAAACAAAGACATCTTGTATACTGTGAAATAGACCTTCATCCTAGTTTTAATGGTGGAGATTGTGATTTAACTTTTGATTTATATTTCATTTAATTTTTTGGTGTAATTAAAGCTTGTCCAGTTCCCCCTCACCATCCTGGATAGGACCCCAGTATCGCTTTAGAGGCTAGACTTTTTTAGGAGTATAGGAAACAGATACAAGGTGAGGCTCTTTAACGCAGAGGTCTTCATTTCTACCCATAATGGATCTGCTCTATTACACCACATGCTCTTCACTTTACAGGAGAGTCCTTGCTAAATTATTCCCTCTCTAGTGGAGCTTCTAAGAGCCATCAATATAAATCAGTGTGTTGTGGAATTTATTTTACAAATCAGCCTGATACATACAGCAACACTGACATGTGGCTTATGAAAGATTAGTATAGGAGCTATATTTCTAATAGAACAGTGAGGAAATTGAATCTTTGACCAAGATTATGTTTCTACTTTAGCTTGAATTTACTAGCACGCTGTCACTTTCTACAAGGGCCAAATTAGTTGGCTATCTTCAATCGCTTTTCTCACTTATATGTTCGTCATCAATCTGAAGTTACAGGTATAGGAACGAGAAAGGTACTTTTCTGCCAACACAACATTTCGGCTGAAATTGCCTGTGTCTTACAACAGGCCATTGTGTTGAGCTGAGCTACCTAGCGGGGCCACAGACTGTGCCTTAATTTGCTCCACCTGTTCTCTGTGGTGGATGCTGGAGAGAGCTGCCAGATTCATTAAACAGACCTAGAGGGCAGGAGCTGGATAGGAAAGCAGGCTGTCAGATGGGAACAGACACACCTCATATGGAGGAGGATTGGTGTCTCTCTCTGTGTGTGTGTGTGTGTGTGTGTGTGTGTGTGTGTGTGTGTGTGTGTGTGTGTGCGTGTGCGTGTGTGTGCGTGCGTGTGCGCGTGTGCGTGTGTGTGCGTGCATGCGTGCGTGCCAAGGGGGCTGAACCACATTGATGATGGCGTCTGTTCCAGAACCAAGGAATTGATTCTTGTAACACCAAGCTGCTACAAAGAACTTTGTCAGGGCAAACAAACCTATGATAATGGCTAGCATCAGTTAGCGTGTAACAGGCTTCATTTGTTGTGTGTCACATGCATGGCAGGTGGTCATTATCACACAGTATAGGGCTTTTACATTTGGCGTCTTTCCATGCAGAGTATCAGCTCTCGCCTTACTCTACTCAACACTTCTCTACCCACTTAAGCTTTGTATTTCCATTGGGCTTGGACTCAAGCGCCCTTCTTGGTCGCACTGGATGGGCACGAAAAAAACAACCTCAGAGTACCTGGTACTAATGGAAAAGCAAAAAAACTAGGGTAGAGCCAGGCTGTGCCGAGCCAGGACTATGCAGTGGAAAGACTCTTTTGTGTATGATGATGGCGGTGGGGACCTGAGCCATGGCTGTTGGCAAAGTCACGTCCCCCAGGAGGACAGTTGAGACCCCCCCCGACCCCCACCCCTCCCCCGCATTTCTGTTCAGCAGTCCCATCGGGGGAGAAGCTACCCAAGTGTTAGCGCAGGCTGAGCTCCTGCATGCTTGATTTAGCTCTAGTAATTGGACATGCACTTTTTGTCTGGGACAAAGTGATTACATGTTACTTTTTCTGACATTGTCCTCTGCAATTTGTCGCATGTACTCACTGTTGCACTTCTGTGCTGTGGGTGGACAGCTTTTGTCCCCCCCCCCTGTTGATTTCTGCTATGCGTCAAATATGAATGTGTTGGTGACATTGATGTGGATTCCGGGCGAAAAAACAAATGATTTTCCTTCTCTCTCTGGGCTTCCTAACCTCATCAAATGGTTCATTTTCTGTGGTGCTGCACAGATTTTAAATTGGCAGCTGAGCATCCTGCACGTAGCTTATAGGGAGGGAGACTGACTGGTAATTAGTGGTGCTATTTGCTTCCAGTCTCGATGGATACCAGGCTGATCAATGTGGTGTCAATGAGAGGCATGTATGAGTTTAGAGCCCCGGCCAAGGACAACCTGTCCGTCTCTCTGCATCTTGGGTCTGCTGCTGCCACCTGCGTTGGCAGCATGGTTGCATAAGGTCTTGTTCCTCTCACACTACTATGGACTGACAGCCCCTGTATTAATAATGTCTCCCCATATACAGACTTCTATCCCTCTCAGCTCAGAAGGAATATGAATCAGTCGCCTAATGAGAGAGCTGCCTTTCCCTTCCTGAGAGCTGCCCAACCATTGGTCCCTGCACCATGGGGGTGAGACCGGGTGGAATCCAGTGCAGCCATGGATGCAACGAAATCCATGTGGTCATTTGTGGCTCAGTGACCCTTCATCCATGAGGCCAGTCACCAGTAAATTGCCTGTGCCCCGCCCACCGGCCAAATTCTGCCTCTTTCTGTCTTTGTTGTGCTGATGAACTTCCCGCCACTTAGCAATTGTGACAGAAGTGCCATTGTTAGCAGTCTTGAAGTTGCCTTTCTGAGCAGAACAAAGGTTATTGCGAACCGATTGATAAAATTTTCATTCGCAGACGGATGCTTTCATGTGGTGCATTGAGAGGAGATAAAGGTTTTAAGACGTGTGTTCTGCCCTCGGCGTCCATTGGCACATCTCCTCCTGACTACTGTTTAAACCCGGTTCAAAATGATAATGAGAGTGGTGAGCAGACACCAGTTCCCCGGTGCTCCGGTGAGGAAAGTGAGAGCCACTCAGGACTCCACCGGGCGACTAATTGGGACTCTAAATCATTGTGTCACCTGTCACTCACGGCAGGGTTGAGGAGGACGGGTGTGGGGATCCATAGACAGGCTGTGATCGCCAGCTAGGAGGAGTAGAGACGAGGCTTGTAGAGCCTTATATAGCTATGCTATATGCTGAAAATTCTAATGGCAAGCAGGCTGGTCGAGGACGGGGAAAGAGAGCTCTGTGTCCTTTAGCACTGTAATACGACACTGAGGGACTTTAAGGAAGGGCCGGTGACGGCCCGCGTCCCATTGGTCAGCTCATTAATAGGGATTTGAGTGTGAGCCACACTCAGACATTCCCCTGATATGTTCGCTCTGCCCCGGAGCTCAGCCACTGCTGGTTGGCACACTGATTCCCTTGCCTCACACTTCTCGTGGCCAAGGACTCTCGGTCGAAAAATCCCTGCCTCATCTTGCGGTATCTTGCATCTTGCTTTGTCATACTTTGTCACTCCCACAAGCCGATCAATTTTACATTCGCCCCTGCACCTCATTCTGCATCAACACGGGAATGATTGATCCACACAACATGGTCCTATCGACTTTCCTGAACTGCACTGAGCCTTCCCCGTCTTTCCATTTGCTTCCTTTAAGGCTAATGAAGCGTTTTGCTGGAATCTGTCAGAGGTGATGTTTATCATCATGCTGCCTTTGGGCTTACTTAGAATTAGCTGTTGTCTCTTCCACAGGGCGAAGACTGTGCTTCAGTGTGTCCGCCAGGCCTCTACGGACCGAGCTGCCTGTCCACCTGCTCCTGCCATAATCATGCCTCCTGTTCTTCTGTCGACGGCTCCTGCATCTGCAGAGAAGGTATTGTATAATCTGCCAGTTCATCCCCAGGGTATAGAACAGCAGAAGACCTCAGAACAACAATGATATTTATCAACTGAGATATTAAGATTCTGTTATTGTCTAATTACACACAGGGGAAATTGGAATTAGACTTTTTTCCAAATCCCTCCCACACCATACTGTAGCATCCTATACTTTTTTGTACAAAATGTCATTGGACAGAACACACAGGGGTGCCAACATCAACATCATATTAGAACAGAACCCATGGTTCTATTGCTCTGTGAGAAATTAGGGATCTGTCAGATACAGTAGGTAACAAAAATGACAGTTGACAAGTACTGTATGTTCACATAGCAATTCACTATCCATAAACACCACTGGTGAAACATTCTAACATTCTGAAAAATAGGATTTCAAATAAAAGCATAAAAAGCAATAAAAGCAGTGTATTCTGTGCATGTACTGTATGATGACAGACAGAGAACATAAAGTTGGTTGTTTGGGTTGTTTTCATTGATATATCACACAAAGCAAACCACGACCTCAATCTGTTCACTCCCTACTGTGTTCAACTTCCCTTGTAAAGTCACAAGTGAGCCATTCATAATTAATTATGTTCTTGAGCTGAACTTTAGCGCTATCAAAGTGCAAGGGCAGCACATTTTGAACACTCCACTACAATGTTTATTATCTGTAATTGTGACACGCCATTATTTTTGATACACCAGTGTGGTGTACAACAGTGGACCAATATATGTTTATCTATTCCAATTTGCGAGAATACATTACAATAAAATTTGTGGGTAGCCCATGATAGCTGGTTTATGCTAATATGAATTAAAATGTAACACATGTTAAAAGCTTAAACAAATACTGAACTATAATTTATTGCAACCATCATAGGTTCTTTTCAAAGCTTAAAATCTGATATTTTTGAGGAGTGACACCGCCGTGCAACAGAGCATAAATGTATCAGTCCCAGACTCTAGAAAATCCTTTCAGAGTTGCAGTCTGAAAAGCATTGCACTTTGGTTGGGAAACCAACTCACTGAAGCTTAAATTCTCTCTCTCTCTCTCTCTCTCTCTCTCTCTCTCTCTCTCTCTCTCTCTCTCTCTCTCTCTCTCTCTCTCTCTCTCTCTCTCTCTCTCTCTCTCTCTCTCACTCTCTCCCCCAATCCCTCCCCCCATCCCTCCCTCTCCAGGCTGGCAGGGTGTGGACTGCTCCATACTGTGCTCCAGTGGCAGCTGGGGCTTGGGCTGTAACCAGACGTGTCCATGTGCCAACGGTGCCGCCTGCGATCCTGTAGATGGCACCTGTACCTGCTCTCCTGGGTGGAGGGGGGAGCACTGTGACGAGCCCTGCCCTGTGAGTATGTCTCTGAACGTATAGAGGGCGTTTGTTTGTGGAGAACACACTGGGTTTTGGTCACAGGGCACAGGGTACAAATGGAAATGGTTAGTAACAAAGAGGTTGGGGGTTAACAACAGGATGTTTTTTTTGTTGTTGTTGTTAGGAGGGCACCTATGGGTTGGAGTGTCGTGAACGCTGTGACTGCAGCCATTCTGATGGCTGTGACCCTGTGAGTGGCTACTGTCTCTGCTACGCCGGCTGGACAGGTCAGTGCTGCTCTATGTCATAATGCTGGAATTAAAACAGGGTATGACTAAGCCAGGAGTTCCAAAACCTGTATAGCCAATTAGCCATAGTCTCTGCCTGTCCACACACTGTCCACAATGGCGACATCCTGAGTTTGAATCTCACATCCATCCTCTCTAACCTTCTTTGTGTGTCTCTCTGTGCTATGACACATAAACAAAGAAAACATATTGCCTTTTACGCGGTACTAGTCAACCGTAAAGAGTTGCTAACGCAGCTATTCACGCCATTGTGTTTGTACCCTCATTTATGGCCTATGTTGTACAGTATATCTGTAGCAAGCCCTCTGTTCATTAAATGTTCTATTTGTTGTGCCATCGCACATCTCAGTGGACACATTGAATGCTGTAAAAATTGTTCAGCCGCAGCACTCTCGTGACTTTGAAGCAATGCTAATATTGCCACTAATATTTTTGTCTTTGAAGATTATAGGTAGATTTGAAGTGTCATGAAATATGTGGATGAAAATAAATAGATAATACATTATTTATTCATGGGGAATATTACAATAAAACTATGAGAATTGAAAAGGAAAGAATTGAAAATGTTTTAATAAATAAGTACACAACCCTCTCCTTTCCAGGAGATTACACTGTAATTTGTTACGCTCTCAGAGTTCAAGCTGATAGAAAACAGTCCTGCACACTTAGATCTATGGAGTGTTTCACTTTTTGAGCTGTAACATTCTAGGTCTATCAGATCTTCCTCAGACCATACGACTCAACAACGGGCAGGCAGGTAAAAATAGCCAATGGTTATTTTTACCTGCCTGTCCGTTGTTGAGTCATGCATGCTCTGATTAAGGTCTGATAAACCAAAAGCTCAAAATGAAGTGAAACACTGCATACTGTAGTTCTAATGTGTGTAGAAATATATTCAGTTTGTTCTCATGCTTCTAGCTCCTTAGCAAAGATTTAGTCGGTTGGAGCGGTGGTCATCCTGCATACACTCTAAATTGATACCCAGGACTTTGTCAGCGGTATTTAGGAGTAGTTCACCCAAAAAATTACTTATTTTCTATCAATTGCACACCCAATGAAGCCTTGAATTCATGAAGATTTGTTTTGTTTTAGTCGCATTCCTAAGCGAATAATTTGATGACCGGCAGAGTCCCCGGTAGGAGTCTCAAAGTCACCTACTGACCAATGACCCGGAAAGAGCATGTGTATACGTTTGTGTGGTTGCATGTATGTACTGTCTACAAGGGCATTATGTGTGAGTAGTAGAGTACATGAACCCTGGTTAGAGTGAGTGCTGATTGTTTAGGCCATAATGTAACATGTCTGCTCTCTGTATTCCGTATCACTGTATTCCTTCCTCCTGTTTCATTCATGGGGAGAGGAGGAAAACGGCACGCAGAAGTGTGAATGTCACAGCAAGGGCGAGGATCATTATTCTCCAAAATGGAGCTTTGCATCTGAATGTCAAATACGGGAGCAGAGCCGAGGACCCGGTCTCGGAGCATGGGGTGGAGAGGTGCGGTCGGGCGGGGAATAGATTTAACAGGAAAGGTCAAGCCTGTGAGCTCTCGGTGGCCCATTCCGTTCAGCCCCCTGGGCTTAGGGGCGTTTATTCTGGGAAGACAATGTGGGTTTTTATTATCTGCAGGAACGGAGCCCACAATCGGAGGGCTCTCATGCTCTGAATCCTGCACCAGGTCGGGACCATCTGTCTGACTTAATTGAGTCACCGGGGTGCAGGGCTGGGGGCAGCAGGAAGCCCAGTGGGCCAGACCAACACACATACAGAAGTGCTAGAGTAGGAGGGCCCCCCCGATAATGGACCCTCTGAAGGAATGAGCACCTACAGTGAGGCAAAGAGGCAGGACTCAGTGGTTGGAGGGTTGTATATTAACAGAGAGACAGAAGAGATATACGTTTTTTAATTCCCACATTTCAGAGCTTGGTTGCCATGGTGCCCTACTTAAATCCTAGTTTTTCTTTTTGCCGTTTTATTTAAATTATTCTCAATTAATGATATTCTTCTGGAGCCAGTTTGACAGTAGGTGTGGGTGAGGAGATAAGCCCTGGCCATGCACGAATCAAACACGACGATGAACTCATCTGCCTGGCATCAGCGAGTGAAAGATTCAAAAGATTGCTTTGATTAGGCCCTCGATGCCGAAACTTCATCCTGTTAGCTGTCAAAAAGGACTTTTATTTTGAAATTCAAGTGTGTCAAATGTGGATGGGTTCACATGCAGTTTTATGTATGAGTGCAGTTTTATGTATGCATGAGCATTTGCGTTCATGACTGCAGCGACATGTACAGTACAATGCTTGTGCATGTGAGTGTGCTTCGACGGCCAGTATTTCAAATTAATGTATTTAAAATACCGTAGGTATGTAATTCCCTTTGAGTATTTTGTCATTTTTATTTTACTGGACGGAAAACAATCAGATGTCATTTGTAACAAAATACCTTTGTATTTTGTGTATTTAAAACACTTGATCACTTGACTTACAAGTCATTTTATTCTCAATAACACAAGGACTTCCATCACCAGGCCTACTAAAAATAACCTATTACCCTTTGGCCAATCTGGGAACCCATCGCCAACTGAAAATGAAAAACAGCGCCCTCTGCTGTTTGTTCTATGTCTGTTGGCTCTGGGCGGAAGAAAACGTAGAGCCAGAGCGCAAAGGAAACCGGTGTTTTGTATGCCTTCAACGCGTCACTTCCGGTTGGTGCGACTATGTTTTCATTCCCACTAACAATATTTCTACACGGAACACTAACACCACTTCTCCCAGAGAACATCGATCGTTTTGGTTATAAGCCCACTTGTTTCTATGATGAAAGAGTAAGTTAAAATGTGAATATCTTTCCGTGGTTTTGTCTGCTCCGCGGACGTTATTGTTAAATTAGTTTCGGTTTGTTTCGAGGGGGAAAGATCGACGGACACGTGAATCCCGCCCACTACATTTGATTGGGTAAAGCGCGGCCCGCTTCCTGATCTGAAGGCACGCCCATGCGCACTTGTTATGACGAACCTCCCCGACAGATTCCAACGCAGTGCAGAATCTGTTCTTGAGAGATTACCCTTTGGCTGATCCTGTTGGGTCCAGCTCGTTGTGTTCCTCTTGACCAGTAACCCAAGGAAAGAAGCTGCTTCGGTGCTCTGTGCAAATTGCCTTACCCACTTAAACTACTTTGTTGACCGGAGTCCCCCACGGGGTTATACTAGACTCCCTCCTTTTTTCCATCTACTCCAAGGGAGTTGTGAGCTTGTAGATCGGCTATTTGAACTATTTAAAAAATGTTTTTAAAAATAGATTAAAAAATGCCCAAAAAGTTTAGGCATAAGGGGTAAGGTAGCGCAAGATAGGGCCGCAAATGTCTTTGCCGAAAAAAGCAGATGTAGCTCTGAATCCATTCGGTTTAAACACGTTGAGCTTATAGTTATGCTATTTTTGCCAAATGTTTGCCTCAGAATAGGACACTAGAGTTCATATGACACTTTGCTACATTTGCGGATGATTCTGTGATTGTCAGTCTTCTGAGTAATGAAGATCATGGCCCACTTTGTCTCCTCATGTGAAGAGGCATTTTTACAACTTGATCACTAAGACTAAAGATATGCGTATTGCTTTAGACAACTCCCCCGCCCCAGCTCCCAGGGCTGTGTTATTAAAGGTCAGATATAAATATCTGAGTTCCATTATTTATAACCGCTTGAAATTTGATTTTAATACTGTTGTATAAGAATTAAAGGCCTTTGATGATTTTGTTTTATAGAGCTTTTAAGGAATCTGTAATTTCTTTTGTTATCTGTTGGTATGGTTATCTTGGCATTAGAAAGAAAATGTCCTTGATAGGGTTGTTGAGGGGGCAAGCAAGATTGTGGGAGTACAATTTTGTTGTTTGAACCACATTTTTAACAAGCAGGTGCTTAATAAAGCTAAGACTAATCGTTCAGAAATCTCCCATCCTCTGAATCCTGAATACAGGCTCTATCATCAGGCCAATGGTTAAGTGCCTCTGCTACTACAACTATTCCTTTATCCCTGCTTCCATCCGTGCCATCAATGGTGGTAGCAGGAGGAGGTAGTCGTTGTGGTGTTGCGGTGGCAGTTACTTTATTTCTTTATTTGGTCGGGACAGTGCACATTAATGAACACTAAGACAGGTGTAAAATATACACATGAGCAAGTGTAAATATGCCGGATTTTAAGCAAGCTACTTTCCATCTGCAGTCCCCAAAAAAACATGAAACAAAACAGACATCACAATATAACAACTATACAAAAACACTCAGATACATCAACAATAGGCATATGTTAAAATTGAATTTAGAGTAAACCTAGTCTATCAAATATTATAAGTGATCGCATGTCTGGTTATCTTTCAACCACTGTTTTAATTGTCCTTTGAAAGTTGAGAGTGTGGGGCTTTCCCTTAAAGTAACTGGGAAACGGTTCCAGTCTGAACAACCTTTGAGGGAGAGGACATTTTGTCCAAAAGGTGGGACCTCGCAGTCCCCTCTGGAGTCTGACCTAATGCCACGTCCCGTGTCCCTCTTCCTTCGAATGAATTCCCTGAGAGGAGGGGGAGCCACACCATGCACTTTTTTAATTTTAGGTACCTGAAGTGAGAGACTAGTTCCCTCTCCAAGAACACATTAGACCTTTCGATGTTAATTATTCTTTTGATAAACATCGTGCATACTGTTTTTTTTTTGTTTTTTTGCATTGAACAGAAGGCAAGTGCTCTTTAAACAAGTTTGGACCTTGTTCAGTACACCTGTGAGACTGGATGAAATTAGCTCAACACTCTGTCCATGTATGAAGATGACTGCATCATCAGCATACATTTGTACATTAAACTCTGGACACACTCAGGCAAATCATTGACGTATAAATAAAAAAGTAAGGGCCCAAGGATCGGACACTGTGGGACACCAAACTGATAGGCAATGTACAGGGATTTGACACCGCTGACCATAACACACTGTTTTCTGTTTGATAGATATGACTTGAACCAGAGTTTATGGAGAAGTTGAAATAGGTCAATTTTGTTAGGAGAACATGGTGGTCAACAGTTGACTGCTTGGCCCATATTGTGGTTTGTCGGCCTATAACTGAGGGGGTTGCTGTTGCTGTTGTGGGCTGTGATCTTGATTTTCTGTGAAGTGTGTTACTGTGTTTTTATTGTTCGCCAGGCTGAAGGTGTGGCCGAGACTATTATATGTTTTGCCCCCTGTCCGTGTGTCCGTTCGTCTGTGAACAGCTCATCTCCTGCACTGTTGGCCCGATCGATGTGAAACTGTGCGCACACACTCCCTGTATGCCAGAGCAAAACCTCTGCCCTACATTTTTCACATCAGCCTGTTATGGTGCCACCAGGAGGCCGATTTGTGCTAAACTATTTTTTTTTTTTTTACAAAATGCCTCAAATCATGAACACAGCGAACACAAATACTACTCTTTTCACATTGTCCTGTTATAGCGCCACCAGGAAGCTGATAATTTTTCATGTTCCATCCTGATTGGCTAAGATTGGCATCTTAAGTCTGCAGGAGTGGCTCGAACAAATTGCCTCTAATCATGAACGCAGCGTCCGATTGCTGTGAAAGGCCAAGGAAGAAATGCCACCAGGAGGCCGATTTTGTATATTTCTCCTACACATTTTGTCCAAACATCATGCAAATCGATACACATTGGCCCTCATTTATCAACGCGGTGCAGCCCAAATAATGGGCGTACGGCGAGATCACCGCACCTTTCGGCATTTATCAATATATCCTGACGTGGGCTTCATCCTACCATACGCTGAGATCTCACGTCTGGTCGAGACCAGTTGTTGACGTTGGCTGCGCCCGTTTATTCCATTCTAGACCTGCGGAGCAGCATTGTCTGACTGTCTGACAGGCATCTGGACACATAATCCACTCCTAAATGTATATCTACACTAATAAATAATCCCTGTGAAAATATAACATTTTATAAAGTAATTTAAACAATCTGCTTTAACAGTCATTCAGTTGCATTGGCTATTTTAAAATAGCAGATCTGCAAGCTCAAAAACGGGTCGCATCGCGACGCGTTGTGAGCTTGTAGATCTGCTATTTTCAAAATATACAGCGCTTCTGCGAGCGCATTTTCGGGACTCCCGACGATCTTTTCATGGACAGTGAGGTGTACAAACTTACAGTAGCTTGTCCTATGTTATGGAGTTATGTCAAAGGGAGTTTTGAAGACTACAACCTGGCTGGGTTAAGGATATAAACCCGACGCTCCAATCTCTTATTAACGTGGCGGACGGAATCACTGCCACCCGTCCGAGTCTCACGGGGAATATCCTACATGACTGCTTGTGCACTGCTCGGTATGGGTTAAATAAATTAATATACAAACGTATTCCATTCACGGCGATGTGATTGGTATCATAATATGTCATTCATGTAGGCTACAAGCCTACGTGACAAAGATTGTACCGCTACGGTACGGATTACATGAAAAACACAGCTGGGCGGGCGTGTGTGTATGTGTGTGTGTGTGTGTGTGTGTGTGTGTGAGAGAGAGAGAGAGAGAGAGAGAGAGGGGCGTGTGCGTGTGCATGTGTGGCGAGGCGAGCTTTTCATGATGATGTCTTTGGTCGTATTCTGGTTCTTCAATCTTCATGTCGTAGAATCGGGGCGTTTTGAGAATATTTAAGGGCGTGTTATTTAAATGACGCTCGTTTTCAGACGTGAGATTTATCAAAGCTCCGACCTGATGTACGCCAGGATTGGCTGTGTAGGATTCGTTGATAAATATGACTTCGACGTTGGTGTACGGCCGAATATATGGAAAAATATAAGCCGGTTTATACGCTGCGTTGATAAATGAGGGCCATTATGTCTATAGTCATGTGATCAAGACGGATTGAAATATATTCTACATTCCCACAAATCAACATAATTGTGTCTGTCTAATAACTTCATCAACATTAATCTGCTTACCTCTATTATGACACTCCCGAGGAACACTTTTTCTAGTTTGGTACATGTTTTTATGTTCTGAAACTTGCTGTAAAACAAATTGCCCAGTTTGGGTCAAATAATAAACTTGACCTTGACCTTGATGTGGTTAAGGAATTATGTAGTAAAACATCAGACTTTGCTCACTGAATGTCATTATTAGCCTCGCGTGGCCAGACAATATCACACGACACACTGCGTGGATATTAGTCTGGTCCCTATCAACGATAGATTTTTTTTCCAAGGGGCGGTTACAAAAAGATCCAAACGGACTCTATTGGTTAGACCTAAACCAATCAGAGCAGTGCTTCCTTGTTCACGAACTAATCAGAGCAGTGCTTCCTTGTACGTCATTGCTCCAAATAAGGTGATAAGCCCGCCCACATTTGGATACTGGGCCCTGGTTGGCTCCACACCACTGCGGAGGGAGAGAAATGGAATCTCTATGGAGGGGGGCCAGACCTAATCTGCCGAGGGCTAAAGTGCGATGCGATTTTGCAAAGGCAGATTCGGCTGGAACCAGGCTATGTCATTATAGGACAAAAGAATAGAGCAATTAGCAAATAGCTGTGCTCTAGAACATCATAGAAATTTACTTGACTTGTTAGCTTGCTAGTGGCATTCTAGCCAATGTCAGAGGCATTTTCAGATAGCCTTGGGCTAGTGGTATCTTGTAGTAGCCAATGGTAAATGGACTACATTTATATAGCACTTTTTCTACTCTTTCCGACCGGTCCGCTCACATTCGTTTTGCAATGTACTTCGCGTTCACGCATTCATAGTTTATGCGATAGCCGATAGGCCTACACATTCATACAACGATGGCAGAGGTAACCATGCCAGGCACTAACCTGCTCATCGAGAGCAGTTAGGGATTCAGTGCTCAACAAGACTTCAACACATAGCCAGGAGGAGCCGGGGATCAAACCGGGAACCAGCTCCCAGACGGCCACTCTGACTCCTGAGCCACTGCCACTGTACAGCTAACTTAACCCATTAAGGCCTGAGGTTCCGATTATACAAAATGTCTTCTAAATCCTAACAGTACTATAATCAGTGGTTCTCAAACTTTTTCATGTCAAGGACCCCCACAATTATATGTATTTGGCCCATCTGAAAATGTTTTGTTCCAGGGACCCCCAGAAGCAAAGCCTTGAGTTAAAAATGTTTGCTTTAAAATATATATATTCAAAGATTTAAACACATTTTCAAGATTTTTCAAAAATAGCAGATATACATCTCTGTGCCGCACTATGAGCTTGTATATCTGCTATTTTTGAATAGCCAAAGTATAAAATAATGGTTTAAGTGGTTACACAGATGCGTTCCCGGTTTTAATGGGTTACGGCATTTTCAAAGAGGTTAATCTTCATTGTTGCCAAAAAAATAGCGTGTGCCACCCTCTTGATGATAAGATACCTATTTTTTTTGTCTGGATTTCAATTAAAAGAAGTAATAGATTTTAAGACATCAGTTAATTTTCTTTCTTGTGGTATTTCTCCCTAAAGCTATATTTTGGGTTTCTTTTCAAATTAAGTGTTTTACAAAATGAATTATGAATTTATCATTCATAAAATGTAAGGTGTACTGACTCCATCCTGGCTACATCTCAATCATTCTTTAGTGTCTGCTTATGTGAGTTATGTTACTGCTGGTAAAAAACTAATTCCTAACAAATATAAAAAGAAATAGCATTTACTTGCATATTAACTCCGATATCTATACAAGGTGGAAAAAAAGAATAAAAAAACGATAGACTCGTAAAAATTAGGCTACTAAAATGAATAAGGAAAAAATTACCACAACTTAAAAATACTCAGTTACAAGTAAAAGGCCTGTATTTAAGTTTGAACTTGAGTGAAAGTATTGGCATCAAAATATACTTACAGTACAAAAGTAAAAGTACTAGAATCTACAAGCTCACAACGCATCGCATTACAAAGTGTTGCAAGCGTGTAGATCAGCTATTTTCGAATAGCAGAAGTATCAAATTGGGCTTAACTGTATGTTTTGTAATAATAATCTAAATCTACAAAGCAACTAATACTAATACTAATAATAATAATACTGTAGGAGCCATTATGACTTCTTTATTCTTAGTTTCTTATTTGATGACGTCAACGCAGGGCTTGGTCAAGGCTACTGTATGTTGCCAAGGTATTTAACAAGGTCTGTATTCAAGGGCAGTCGTTGCTGATGGGAGGCAAATAGTTTTTTGACTGAATACACATCAAATGTAGGAATTTAAAAAATCCCAAAAAGGTAGCACATCCAAAATTTCAAATCAATGGACAAAGTACTCACATTTCCACTTTTTTTATTGGCACACACCAATAAACGAATGCTTACGCGTTTCATCAGAGCATAAAAAGAGCTCTGATCAGAGCATCAGAGCATATTAAAAAAAAGTGGAAATGTGAGTAGCCTACTTTGTCCTCCATTGATTAGAAATTTTGGATGTGCTACCTTTTTGGGATTTTTTTAATTCCTACTTTTGATGTGTATACTGGATTTTGGGTCTAGCACTCCACTGAGAAAACCCATTGTTGATGCGCAACCTCTTTTTCTTATTTAGTATTTTGATTGTGTTTGAGAAGGCAGTTGGTTTCCGTGCGTCTAACTGTTTATTTATTTATATAGTTATTGTATGCTGAAGTGACAGATCGGCTAATAAATTGTTTGTTTATGAACTTCACGGACGTTTTGGACCTTCAGTTTTTGAGCACACTTTCAAACTTTAATCCCTGGCCGTCAGCAACCAGTAGTGCCAGAAGTATAGGACTTTTGACAATACAAATACATTTTATTTGTAACGCACTTTGCATTTGAACCAAATCTCAAAGTGCTAAAACAAAATACCTTTTTAGTAAAAAAGTATTTTTAGTTATTAAAGCTGTCAAATAAAAGTAATGGAGTAAAAAGTATATAGTTGCCTCTGATATGTAGAAGTATTAAGTATCAAAAAAGTTTTATAAATTAATGAAGTAAAGTAAAAGTACCTCAAATTGTATTTAAGTACAGTACTTGAGTAAATGTACATAGATACTTTCCACCACTACTCATTATAAACTTCAGAGAGAGACTAGATGCAGATCCCTCCATAGAGATCATCTCTAGGAACATTTGAAGGCACAGTCCCTCTTTCATCTGATCTGTGTACTTCCAGTTGTTGCTATCAGTGTTTTTTGCTTTGTGCCTCCAGTTCTTAAAATGTGTTTATGTTTGGACCAGCTTCCTTGAACAGTATAATTGAACAGACGCATGCTTGTTTGTTTGTTTGTTGGTTTGTTTGTTTGTCTGTCTGTGTAGAGCTAATCTCGGGCATCGCTGGCCTGATCGGTATGAAACTTTGCATGTGCATCCCAGAAGGCCAAGGACGAACCTCTGCGCCAGGGGTTCTCAAACCTTTTTATACCACGATGGGGGGGAGGGGGGGGAGTTGGCGCCCCCCTCCCCCCGTGCGGGCACTAAAACGCCAAGATATCAATGAAAGCTATGGAAGTGGTTCTGTACACACATGTGTAAACTGAAGCATTTAGCCAAAATATGTTGCTAGGACCATTGGAGTTTCTTAATCCAGCTCTTGGTAACTGGTGGTGGTCTGTGAGAATTATCTCCCTGCATGGTAACGTTACATCGCGATCTAAATTTAACTCCGCGAGGGCACAGATGGAACCAAATGGACCCGTGGTCCATGTATTTGTGCCCTCTCGCTCTCGGAGTAACAAAAACACCCAGAATGGCTCTTTTAAGCCACCCGCTCTTATTGAACATAATTCCTAAGTAAATTGTTTTTTTGAACTGCGAAATCAGTTTGTGTGCCTCAGCCTTTGCTAGGGATTGTGTGTGTTTTCTTGTGTAGCTGGTTGTTCTTCTCAGTCTGTCTTGGAGGCGGAGCTGTGTGTGTATGAGAATTCAAGTGAATCTACTCCGTTCATGTTGGTCGTGACAACCTAATTATTTTTTTCGTATTTTTTTTTTACTGTTTCTTGATAAAAAACATGTTTTTTTTGGTTGACAATGTGTGACCCCAACGGCACCTTCCCGCCACCCCCACTTTGCTAATCGGCCTCATGGTAGCGCTATAACAGACCGCTTCACGTTTTGACCTATAACTCTTGAACTGTAGGTCTCACAGTAGAATTTCTTTTTCTCCTGGATTCCTTGGATTCCTTGGATCTGCTCCAGGTGAGACTTATAGGCCACCACCATTTAGCGTTTTCTTCAAAACACACTTTTTGCAACTAATCCCTCAGATCTTGTCCAAAACTCACACAAATTGGTACATATTCTCTAACCCTGGAGTCATGTGATTAAGATGTATCAGTCAGACTTTTCATAATTAAAATTCCGATTGGCTACGATTAGCTTCCAAAGTTTGCAAGAGGGGCCCGTTTTGCAAATAATGGCACAAATAATGAACGCATCAGGAGTGCGCATCAATTTGTATAATCTTTATGCAATTTTTGCCTTCTGTCTGACCCTTGATTCTAGATTAAACACAGTTTATCTCAACCTGGGTACATTTTGCAATTGGTAACCTAATTAATAATACATTTATGGAGTCAAAGTCATCTCAAGGGATGAATGAGGATAGAACATCAGAGTCTTTCTTGCAGGCTGCCATGTCTACAGAGAAAGCTACACTGTCACTCGAGTTTGCTATGTTGGAAGGCAAATACTTCAAAATAATGACTCATATATTCAAAAATTTAAAGATAGAGGCTGAGTGTCAGCTGTGCACAAACAAAAACATCATTATATGTGGCTCTCTTGCAGCGACATTACATTTAAATCCCACTTGAATCACGGCACCCTGAAAAACTAGAGGAATCCGAGGAACACAAAAAGGAGTTTGCCAGTGCACAGCGAAGCTAGGATCTCAGACAGACAGACGATTTTTTTATTGCGTTCAAGTGACACAAAAATAAGAATGTATCTGCAGAAACAGAGATAATAAAATTGTTCAAAAGGCATGTATCCATTGGCCAACACAAATTATTCATAGAATTATTACAGGGCCTTGCCAGGTTGAACACTCAATTTATGAGGATTTTAGTACTAAAACAACAAACTCTGAAGAGACTGGCAATGCATCCAACTTCGCATAGGCATTTGAAGTGTTCAGTATCAAAGCTGTTTCAGAGGAACAACATGAGACAGAAGAGCAGTACTCAGGAGGTAGAGCGGCCGCCTGGGAGTCGGACGGTTCCTGATTCGATTCCCGGCTCTTTTGCGTGTGTCGAAGTGTCCTTGAGCAAGATACTGAACCCATAACTGCTCCAGGTGAGAAGAGAAGTGCCTTGCATGATTGCCTTCACTGACAGTATGTGAATATGTGAGTACACTTCATGTTTACCAGTGTTCCGGCATTGCTGTGTGTGTGTGTGTGTGTGTGTGTGTGTGTGTGTGTGTGTGTGTGTGTGTGTGTGTGTGTGTGTGTGTGTGTGTGTGTGTGTGTGTGTGTGTGTGTGTGTGTGTGTGTGTGTGTGTGTGTGTGTGTGTGTGTGTGTGTGTTTTTTTGTGTGTGTGTGTGTGTGTGTGAATGGGTGAATGTGAAGTATATTATAAAGCGCATTTGAGTGGTCAGAAAGACTAGAAAAGACGCTATACAAATCAAATGCAGTCCATTTGCAGTCCATTAAGTAGGAAGTGGGTCTTTCAGACATTACAATAGATCCAGAGGGAGACGTGTCAGAGTGTGCCATCATTCTACCGCCACACGCAGGCACATACACACTCATTGAGTTTGGTTTCGACCATTGATACCAAAAAGGTTTTCTAGGCTGAATCATTCATCATGACAAAGTGCTCAGTCCTATGGAATGCTCTGGCAGACCAAAATCTCCTGAAATTGATTTAATGTCCTCAAGCCTATTGTCTTTGTTATTGATTGCCTTCAAGGTCATACCTCATGCTAAAATAGTGTGCTCCTACCTACTGTACCCTTTTGCTGTTCGGGCTAAACTACATGAGCTGCAAGCCTCAAACCTGTGGTATTGCACATTTATTTTTGAAAGCCATCATGGCTGGCTTTAACAAAAGGTTCAATAGCTTATTACAGCTTGAAATTGATGTCAGTGGAGCCAGTCTGGTAACAGCAACCCAACCATTGTGTAAGTTGTAGTGGTTGCCTCCCAAACAAACTGCAGAGAAGAAGTAGATACCGTACAGTATGACTCATTCTGCACTCAGCTTGCTTGGTCTTCTATCATAAAGTGACATTACTTTAAACTCCACTGAAGAGAATGAGGATGACTTCTCCGTCTTCTTACCAGGGTAAGGCGAAATTACTTCCACATCAGAATGTCTGTAGCATAATCATTAATAATGAAAATTTGTCCCGGGTTTTTACATTTTTGTGTTCAATGGAAAATTGCTGTATTGAATGTCTCCAATCCTGTCACCAGGAAATGACAGCCAGGTGGGTAGAGAGATGTCACCAAGCCAAAGCAAAGCATACAGTGGTTAAAGGAGTAGTTCACCCAAAAAATTACTTATTTTCTATCAATCAACTCCTAAGAGTCTCCGCCGGTCGTCAAATTATTGGCTTAGGAATGCAACAAAAACTAAAAATTGAATTCAAGGCTTCATGGGGTGTGTAATTGATAGAAAATAAGTAATTTTTTGGGTGAACTACTCCTTTAAGGCTGCAGCATACTCCAAACCAACATACATTTTGGTCCACTATGGTAGGTCAATAAGAACGAAATGACCTCGTAAAAACTTCAGCGGTGGCTTTCAGAATTTTGTTCTGTAGGCTACTTGCACCGCCGTGATTTTAGCAAAACATATCCAGACATTGTGTGTGAGTAGTCAGACACTCATGTGCTAGTGATTTATATTGTATTTCTGCAATCTGTCACTGTCAGCAACGTACCATGGACTGTTTTGATGACCGACTACAAATGTAAAGTTATTGTTGCTTTGCTATTTGTATTGAGCCTTCGTTTCTCTTCGCACCGTCACTACTGTCAGAAAATAAACAACAGCATACTGTAGCGCTCATCTCGTCTGTGCCATTACCCATAAATATATTACAACAAACACACCAAGATGGAAATTCATTAATTGAGAGAGACTGTGTCAGAAATGACAAAATCTCAGAGAAAAATTACGTCAAAGCACTTTGCAGTTTTGTTTGATAAAAAAACAGATAAAGTGCTCCTCGGAGCACAGGTCTGCACCAGGTCAGGTAGGTTATTGTGGGCCAGCAATGTTTGGAATTTGCCAATCAGGAGGGAATATAAAAAATCGGACAGATCAGTCTTAATCTCATGACTATAGAGATAATGTGTACCGATTTGCGTGATGTTTGGACAAAATCTGTTGGATAAATATAAAAAAAACATAGTCTCGGCCACGCCTTCGGCCTGGCGGAGACAATAAACGGCGGAGATTCTGGCAGAATACTAAGTGGGCAGGGTCAAGCATTCAGAACTCAGAGCCGAGTTCTGAGGCAGTATAGAACACAAACAGGGGCAGAGGTTCTGCTCTGACAACCAGGGAGTGTGTGTGCAGAGTCGGAGATTAGCTGTTCACAGACGGAAGGACGGACACACGGACGGACAGGCGGATAGACGGACAGGGGGGCACGGTGGCGCAGTCGGTAGCGCTGTCGCCTCACAGCTAGAAGGTCCTAGAAGGTTTGATTCCCGCCGGGGACGCTGTGGGCGTGTTCTCTCCTCCGCGTCATCAGCGCCCATACCCTAGGTGGGGTTGGTGAAAGGGCCTTTCTGTGTGGAGTTTGCATGTTCTCCCCGTGTCCCCTAGAGTAGGTACCCTCACAACATGTAGTAATCCTGGTCTCTATACTGCCTCCCCCTGGTCAGCCGGGGCGCCTGATGGAGGGTAAAGGAACTGGTTGGAATAACATGTTCCTTCCACCTTCCTACCGGGGAAACTCCCCCCTGTCGGGTGATAAGATGGCTTGTTAGCTCTCATGCATTGAAGGAGGCATGAGCTCGGCTCTGGGCTCTCCCTAGGCTGGCAGAGGGAGTGTAGCGCCCAGGATTACTTAGACTTAGGCACTTAGGCAGATTACTTAGGCACTGGGTGAAAAAAATGGGGTTGCAAAATTGTGGGATAAAAAAAAAGAACACTAACTTTCTTCGGTTGGACAAGCCCTTCCGATGTCGAAAAACTGTTCGCCGTCGTTTGGAATATGCTGCAGCCTTTAGAGATCCTTCAATTCCTGGACGATCCCAGGGAGGACCTGTATTCACTGGATTCATATCCACTCCAGCTACTCTTTGTGAGATTTAACACCACTTTGCCATCATTGGACCAGTTGCATCTCTTTTCTTTTGCAGGCATGGTTCATCTTAACTGCTGAACTGTTGGAGAATAATAATAATAATAAAGTGGCAGTACATGAAGGAGTTGTTTAAGAGTGGAAAGCACTTCTCTTTCTCTTATACTAAATGTGTTGCACCTCACTCTACTGTTCATTGTCACACTTCTCACTTAGTTAGAAATTTGCCCACTCTACTGTTGCACTTATTGAAATTTGTTCCTAACAACATTTAGTCATTTTGTATTTTCAAATGACACATTATTTGTATTTCGTTGCTGTCGGGCGGAAACCGTGTATGTCCAAAACGGTTACTTTTCAGGAAATGGGAAAAAAACTACGTCCAAATATGGAGTGCTTTCTCTAACCTCAATGTGTCGTCATGGCATCAGGCGCAAACAAATCAGTCAGCTCCATATATGGGCACAAAAGGGGGTATGCCCATATATGGGCATATGCTGATGACATCAGGGATCTATGCCCAGATATGGCCATGTGCATATATGGGACCGACCAACTTCAAATTCGGCGCTCGCAGCGGCAAGGACTCGAGGGAGTGCGGTGCCCGCCATCGAGTAGTTTGGATATCCAGTTGTCCAGAACCGCCGATCCAACCAATATTCCCATATATGGCCAGTCTAATATATGGGCATATACTGATGACATCAATGATCTCCATATATGGGAATAAAAGGGACAAGGACTGACAGATACAGAGATCTCCATATACAGGAATAAAAGGGACACAGGTAGACAGACAGAAACAGACATCTCCATATATTGTCACAAAAGGGACAGGGGTACAATGGGTACCCTGACAAAGCCCCCGACACGACTCAGACATATTGGTCGGATCGGCAGTGCGACGTAGGTGTGAGGGCTGATATATATATACAAAGATGTGCACGAGTCTTATTTAGTTTATATATATATATATATATATATATATATATATATATATATATTATACATGTATATGTGTGTGTGTGTGCGTGCGTGTGTGTGCAGGGGGGGGGGCTTCTCCACTCACTCTTCACAAATTGGATAGTGGGACCTCTGGCACTCCTCAGCAGAAAGCGTCCTTTGAAGACGTTGGAGCTTCAGTCACTCTTTCTTCTTCTCCCTTGCAAGGCTTCCAAAGCGCCTCTGTTTGTCACCGTTAGACTCAAAGTGTGACGCTCTATTCACATTCATTTGCCGACAATAAAGGCAGCTACTGTTTCTTCTGCCTGACCCAGCAGAACGTCAAACACCCTCACACAAGCCTCCTGCCCTTGGTTTGATGTCCCTGGCAGGGCTGGTGTCTAAATCACCCTGCTCATGCCCCCCCCCCCCAACCCCTTTCTTCTTCATCAAAGATAAGTTTCACTTCACTGTAACCTAGCTTTCTGCTCTGCCAATGAGGAATCATAGCTACTGTGTGACATTAGTCCCAAGAGTTTATCCCAGGTTTAATTCAAAGGTACAGCACTAATGCTGCTTTAATGGCCGCATCATTCTCAGATATCCCCCAGTCAAAGGACATTTCAAATGAGGCTTCGAAGTAAAGACTGGCACTTGAAAGGGTGCAATGTGTGTGTGTGTATGTGTGATCTTGCATGCCCGTTTGTTTTTGGTGCTTGTGCATGTGTGTGTTGGATGCTGGGCTTGGGTTTACGTGTGTGTGCACGTGTGTGCACATGTGCCTCTCCACTGTTGTTGGCAACAACAGAGGCGAGGGTTGTTGCTTGTTGCTTTCAGCAGTCTTTTATGTGGTGCAGAGGGAGAGATGGAGAGGGAGAGAGAGCTGGTCAAATGGACGTGCTAATGCCTTCATGTGTACACTGGGGGTCCTTTATGGAGCAGACTGACCCAGCAGACTCATTCCCTTCTTTTCAGTACACAACCACAGCTACCCTGAAAGAGAATAGGAGACGAGCTGGGGCCACTCTGGGGACCCAACCCTGTTAATCAACACACTGCACTGGCAGAGAGCCCCCCGTCAGATAAAAAATAAATACATTTGGATTGGAGACACAGAGCCCGAAAAGATGGGCTGGACTGAGAATGAAAATCAAAAAATAAGAGACAGAGAGCGAAAAAAGAACTCAAACCATCTTTATTAAAAACTATGCTAAGACCATGCTTCTACAGATCTAACAGACATTGAATGTGCTCATAGAATGCACCTGACACAAACTTGGAAACGTGCAGAGAGGCAGAAGCTCAAAGAAGATGTCTCGTTCAGGAAACATCATAAAACGACTAACCCGAAAGCATTGGCAGGAGCACTCAGAACTCGTACATTGAAATTATCCTTTAATGGACATAGAGCAGAAAAATAAAAAAAGGCTGATGTTTCGGGCAGTAATGCCTTCCTCAGAGCCATCAGCCTATTTTCCAGGATAAACGATCATTTCGACGGGCAAAATGCTCCTGCCTCTCCTTTCCTGAATGTGATATATTTTTTCACTTGAGAATGAAGTGCAGTCATTTTGATTCTGTACAAATGGTGGGATATTTGCACATAATTTGCATCACAAACAAAGTTTGACTTCATGCCGTATTATTGCTGATTGTTCCTCACTGCAATTTGCCCGCAGGAATCCACTGTGACAACGTATGTCCACAAGGATTCTGGGGGCCCAACTGTTCGGTGAGCTGCTCCTGTCAGAACGGAGGCTCCTGCTCCCCAGAAGACGGCGCGTGCGTGTGCGCACCTGGTTACAGAGGGACATCCTGCAAAAGAAGTGAGACCCACGTTTAATTTTTTTATTTTGTTTTATCTGAAACAATGCCCTGATAGCAGCGTGGTATTCATCTCTAGCTCACTAGTGATGCGGATTTGTTGAGAATGAGTGAGTTAACTAGCCGGGAGAAACACTTAAGCTGTTGGTAATAAACGTCTGAGAGTAAACACTTCATCCCAACTATCACTAAATCACATGTGTCCTTATTCCAACACCCCTTCTCGCTGCCATTTCTCAGGCTCTCAGTGGGAGCCACACAACCCTTGCCTCAGGCTCATCAAGACCACAGAGGGCCACTCTTACTGGGAGTGCAAGCTCTGGTCGCTGAGTAGAGCCTCTCTGATGCTGTTCTCAAGTGATCAGCTCGCTGATTGGAAGTGAATTTCACTGTGACAAACCTGTAAACATCCCTTAGAGTGGAACATAAGAGAGAGGCAGAGACACGTGTGTGTGTGTGTGTGTGCGTGTGCGTGTGCGTGTGCGTGTGCGTGTGCGCGTGCGCGTGCGTGTGCGTGTGTGTGTGTGTGCATGCAAGTGTATGTGTGAGTGAGAGAGAGAGACAGACCCTTTCTAAAGGGAATCTCCCTGAACAAAGACAGTTAAGATAGACAATTTAGAACGTTTGCAAGTATTATACCATTCCTCCCTCTACTGAATCAAAAATGTGTCTATGTATTACAGCTCGTATACAGCTTTGTATATTAGAGTACTGTAGGTGCTTCCTGCAGCTGAGATTGTTTTACCTCGAAATATGTTTTGAGTATCTCCCAGTGGCTGACAGGCTTTCAGTGAAATCAGCATACAGAATGCACAGATTGATAATAATTACAGAGTATGAAGCCTCTCTCGTCGAGAAGAATCAATATTATAAAAAGGCTTTCAGAGGCCCCTTAACTCCTTTACGGTTCCATTTCTGCCAGTGACTCAAATAAAGACTGACTTCTCTTTCTCTCACTCCCTTTGTCGCTCTCCTTTCCTTTGTCTTCTCCTGGTACTTTTCATTGATTTCGATGGCCTTGATTTTTCCTCACACCCATCTCAATTCTTCTTCCCCCTCTCTGTCCCCCTCCCTCTCACTCTCTCATTCTGTCCCTGTTCCAGTCTGCTCCCCTGGGTTCTACGGGCACCGATGCAGCCAGTCATGCCCGCAGTGTGTGCACAGCACCGGGCCGTGTCACCACGTCACAGGTCACTGTGAGTGCCTGTCTGGCTTCTCCGGCTCCCTGTGTAACCAAGGCGAGTATACAGCACCTCAGCCATGACGCTACTAATAATAAATATTAAAGTATCAAATGTCCCCTACTTGCAGCAACCTTCGTCAGAAATCAGAACATTGCAGTGACGCATTCCGTCTTTTTTCCAAGGAGACAAACAAAGAATCTTTAGAGTCAAAAGAGCTGCATGCAGATTGCTTTACAAAGTGTCAGAAGAAGTGTCATCGCTCTTGGGTGGAAAACTTTAAAAAAAAGACAAAACTGTTCCAATGGAGTTTCATTGGTTAACCACTTTCAGCCTGCATGGCGTAGCTACAGTATTTTGGGCATGTCATTAGTTGAAATGTCGACATCGACATGCTCATCGCTAGTGTGAGATAATATTTTTTAAAGTATAAAATAGTGCTTTGGCTTGTCACAATTATTACACAACCTAATCCCAGTTATTTGGGATAATCCAATCCCATTCATCTGTTGAAAAATGTTCATGAATATTCAAAACTAAAACTAAAATAGGGTTAGCTCACGACGCATCGCACCAGGGCACTAAGGCGCGGACAGTACCAGACTACGCCACTCTAGGAATTAGTGTTTCAGTGCAAATACTAATACTAATGATCGACGCTGCAATTAAGGTAAGAGTCAGGTTGAAATATATCTTTATTACCACAATAATTTGGTAATTTGTAAGATGTAAAATGATTACAAAATGTGTAGCTTGTAGATCAGCTATTTTCGCAATTTTTGGAAAATGTTGACAGTAAACAACTATTAAATATATTGTCTTTTTTGGCCGTAGTACATTATTTATTTTATAAATTTGTATATTTAAGTTATTTTTTATATCCTGTGTAATGTACAAAGCCTAAAAGGCAAACTCAATTCTTAATAGCAATTATCTGAATGGCAATTAATCGTCAAGTAAAATGTAATGATCAAGTGGTTAAATAATTTATGACCCACAGAGAGACATACAGTACAGTGTGGGTTATAAAGCGACTAATAGTATTCCACCCAACAGTGACGATGTGTGACCAAGTCAAAATGTTCTTCTTGTATTCATTGCTGCCTGAAGCAATGACACACAACACCTTTTCGGGCATTGTAGTGAGATTGTCAGTAGTGCCCTAGAGTCACTCTTGCACTATTTATTATATCAACAGTGACGATTGCCAGTTTATTGCCAGTACAGTAAGTACATTGTTGCCCATATTTCACTTTGTTGCCTGTTGGTGGGAGAATGACTGTAATTAGCTAATGTTACATTACCCAGAACATTGTCTAGTGTGTTACTCACTCTAGTGTGCCTTACAGGATGATTTTAATCCATTTCTATCTTGGATATTTAACAAGCTGGCATGGTGCCAATATTTTGCACTTGCTAGAGATCAAAGAACTGTTTGAACTGACTCCATTTCTCTTGTTTGAACCGTCCACGTGAGTTTTAGGCCGTAAAAGTGACAATAGTGTAGTGATGACCTACTTAGGATTCAGCTACATCTAAAAGTATTTTATTGACACAGGGGAGGCAAATTTGTGTTTCAATTTCACACAACATAAAATAATATAGACACAGCTTTATAGTTACTGTTACCATGCTGCTACTGTCTTACTATTTAATGACTACATAGTGATAGCTATACGTGTGTGTGTGTGTGTGTGTGTGTGTGTGTGTGTGTGTGTGTGTGTGTGTGTGTGTGTGTGTGTGTGTGTGTGTGTGTGTGTGTGTGTGTGTGTGTGTGTGTGTGTGTGTGTGTGTGTGTGTGTGTGTGTGTGTGTGTTACTCAATGGTCACCCAGTAATGAAGAGGAGCTGCTGCTGTGTCTTGCCCTCCTGAAGGAAGTCGAAGTGTAGATATTACTTCTCCTAATAATTTACCAGTCTGTCTTTATAAATAACCAGAAAGGCAGCGGGGGTATTTTGAATTCTCTTTCATTCTCTTTGAGAAATGTCTTATGAATAAAAGTTTAATAGGTTAGCTAAGGAAGAGGGAAAGAGAAAAAAGAGAGCCGCCACTAATTTGTCCAGATCATAATGAATGGAGAGCAGGCAGCAGAGGGTCTTGCGGGACAAAGGTGGCCAGCGTGCGCACACAATCACTATCTCCTCTGGATGAGCCACGCTGGTATCCTACCCTTACAGCCTAATGAACACCTGCATGAAGGGGCTTCAAAGAACTCTCAAGACAAGGAGAAAGTCTGTTGAAATGCAATCATTAAAATCACCTCATATAAAGAGTCGGACTGCTTCACAGCCACTAAGATGTGTCCAACGCAGGCCTGTTCTGTTTATTTGTCAACTTAAATGTATCTGTCTACCTGTCTTCAGCGGTTCTTCAACGTTGTTGGGATGATGGTTGAGGTGCTATATAGCACTGATGCCTTAAAAAGAACCTGTTGAGACTCTTCAGAGGTTCTATACTGATTCTTCAGCTTAGTTTAAGCACCTCTAATGGTTCTATATACAACCATTTGACAAATATAGGTGCTACTGTATATAGCACCTATAAAAGAGGTTCCCCTATGATTACCCTATGATTACCAGATAACCACTTGTAGTGCTATTTAGCACCTTTTTTGTTTGGTGTATAAGGTGCTATGCAGGTGGAAAACATGTGCTGGGTGTTAATACATCGGTACAGTTATTCCTTCAGTCGAGGGCCCCACTGGAACAATAGGCTTTGTACTGAAAATATATAAATTTTTATTAAGGATATTGACAGCTAACAAATAAATATAAATTATTTGTATTAAAATAATTATACACTGGTCTATGTACATGGTCTATTTTAATTCAGTGGCACAGCAGTTGTTCTGTTGGGCCACTTAAATAATGTCCCCAACACTTTAAAGGTATACCTAGAGCAACAACTTCTGATATTTACACATTAGTTCATATCTAAACAACAATATCAGTCTTTTAATCATATAATGATATGGAAATTACTTAAAATTAGAAGTTTTGAAAAGGTGAGCCTACAGGTAGCAGAATGGAATTGCACAGTGATGACATCACGAGTGGAGGAAGCTCCTAGACGTACACTGTATTGCCAGTACTTTGAGTATAATATTGGCCTATAAATATAGATATTTGCAATGCTCTGGAAGCCTCTCTATTGTTAAAAGTTAAATGAAATGTATATTGATGATATGTATACCCTTGAATTTGTTATGCCTTCAGATACTTACCGCACCTTATGTCTCACCCTAGATACTTACCGCACCATAGATATCCGGTACAATGTGTAAATATGTTGATCATTTGTTTGTTTTTATTGATCTCTCGCCCCTTGCCCCCCCCCTCTTCTTCTTCCCTTTCTCTTATGGAAATAACAAAAACGATGGAGCTTGCACAAAAATGAATTTCACCCACTGTTTTACACCTGTAAACCTGTGATGTGACAATTAAGTTGATTCTGATTCTGATTCTGAATTTGTTTACTGTATACAGATTTTAGGTGATTTTTCACTCCTGACATCACAAAACTACTCAACTTGGGATTGTTGAATGTTGAGGGCGGGACAGATTTAGCTATTCAAACACCTTTTACCAACATATATTAAACATATTTATTGTTTATGAGAATGCCAAATTATAACATACTGTACTGCAAGCACTGTTTTTTTCACATTATTTTAATATCCAGCATTTAAAATTATCTGTTGCCTTGCCTTTAACAGCATGCCTAACACCCAATTATATAAAAGCACACTTTCACGCTCTTTGGAGCTTCATTGTTCATCTTGGTAACAAAACTCAAAGCAGTGTGTCCAACTTTACTGATTGATTGATTCGTTTATTGTCCTTTCGGACATTAATTTCTGTGCCTATGACAATCGACGCTGACAGCTACAATAAGAACTTGAACAAGAACCCACAAGATGTGTTTCTGTCCTGCCTACTTGCTAGTCTGTGCATGTGCTAGTCTGTGCATGTGCTGTCAGAGATCACATGCAGATGAGTAGCCTACATAATTGACTATCTGCTCTCTGTGTATTCTCAGTGTGTCCAAGTGGCAGGTATGGGCAGGGCTGCGGTGAGACCTGTATGTGCACCAACAACGGCACCTGCAACCCCATCGATGGCTCCTGTCAGTGTTTCCCAGGTTGGATTGGAGAGGACTGCTCTCAGGGTAACGTGATGCACTCCTCATTGTCATTCACCCTGTCTCTGCTGATGATCTGCCTCTCCATCTCCATCTCCCCTCTAGCTTCTCCTACACATTTACTTTCATGCACATCTGTCATTTTCATCCCCCTGAACTGCCCACAACCCCGGCTGGTGTAAATCACGCAGCTTACGGAAATGATTATTGTGAGACATTCCGCCTATGTGCGGCATGATTTAACGCGCTGAATGGCTGAGATTAGAAACACAGCTTTGTGTCATTAAGCTGTGGGAAATTGATACATGGTGGTCCATTCCATTAAGCACTTAGAGGAGAAAATACCTCGTAATTAGACAGATATTATATTACCAGTGTGTGGTCTCCCGATCATTATTTAGGATAGTTTAGGGTGCACTGGACAGCAACATACTATACTATGTAAAGCATGTGTGTGGTGGAATACATTTGTGAAAATGTCCTCTGTGGTATTGTGTTGTTATGAATTGATGTATGTCATCCATAAGGCATGCTTGTGTGTGTGTGTGTGTGTGTGTGTGTGTGTGTGTGTGTGTGTGTGTGTGTGTGTGTGTGTGTGTGTGTGTGCGTGTGTGTGTGTGTGTGTGGCGTCTGCAGCCTGTCCCTCAGGCCAGTGGGGCCCTGATTGCCTCAACTCGTGTAGCTGTCACAATGGAGCCCAGTGTAGTGCCTATGATGGGGAGTGCAGGTGCAGCCTCGGATGGACTGGCCTCTACTGCACACAACGTGAGTCTCCCCCAGTATAGTCTGGTCTTACCAATAGACACACAGTGCCATCTGCTGGCATCCCCGCAGTACTGCACTAGGTGACAATTGTTCATTCTCCATCATCAAAAGAAAGACAAACACTCTGGAAAGACACCTGGATGGTTTGAGCGTGGCGATAATATGTGTTTAATGAGTGAAGTGTCAAAAGATCTACTCTCTTATACCACCAGCTACTGTTGTTATCTCTGTGTGATGCTTTTTACATGAGGCATTCAGTCATTCATCCAGGAATGCAGTGGATTAACCCCATTGCTCTGCTGATATGAATAGCATTACTTATCCCATCAAAGGCTTGGTTTGCTCTTTTTGTGATGCTGCACTGTTGTTGTCTTAGCATGGATTCTCTGTTCCTATTGTTTAGTTCCGTGTTTTCTCCACTGTACACAGTAAAGTCCTGCGTTAAATGTACTCTGAGACTGTACGTACCAATGGAACCAAAGGGACCCATTGAGTCCATTTCCATTTGTTCCATTTGTACACTTTCAGAGTTACAAATGGATAAATTGATGCTGGGGATTTTAGTGTGTATAGTTTCACCCAGACGCCTTGTCGTAGCATGAGATTTGTGGCTGAATAAAGCTCAGCTCCAATTCATAAATGACTGTATATTCCCAACAAACATGGCCTTGTCATGTTTCATGTTTGCTTTCCTTTTCATTTACCTCCTCTTTGTTCCTGAACCCCCAACCCCTCACTGTCCCAGGCTGTCCCTCAGGGTTCTATGGCAGGGACTGCTCTGACGTGTGTCGCTGTCAGAATGGCGCTGACTGTGACCACATCATCGGCCAGTGTGCCTGCCGAACGGGCTTCATTGGGTCTAGTTGTGATCAGAGTGAGTAGTAGTACTGCAACTCTGTGTCTGTCTGTCTGTCTGTCTGTCTGTCTGTCTGTCTGTGTGTGCGTGTGCTCGCTAATGTGTCCTTACCACTTCCTCTTCTGCCCCATAAGTAAATCACTTTGCTGGATTACTTAATATCTTCCTCTCTCCTGTGCAGAGTGTCCTGCGGGTACATTTGGTTATGGGTGCCAGCAGTTATGTGAGTGCATGAACAATGCTACCTGTGACTATGTGACTGGTACATGCTACTGCAGCCCAGGATACAAAGGCATCCGCTGTGATCAAGGTGAGTGGCCCCATCTAGACATAAAGTACATACTGTATTTAACCATATACTGTATGTATGTAACTGATGGTCACTTGGCCACTAGCAAAGTCGGCAATGTTCAGGACGTTGCCTGTTAACCCTCACCACCAGCAGTATGGAACCCTAAAAGACTTAAATGGCCTGTTTCAAACAGGATAACCAGGGCAAATGTAAATAACATCCTGAGTTATCGATCAGCATGCAACATCACTCTAAACCCCGAACAGAGAGAAAATCCCAACAATAACGTCTGGGTCACGGCACCATTGTAACGACCACTGGCACTCATTTTGGTATAAGCACTTTGCCCCTGGCAGGCCTTTGCCCCAGGCCACTGGCAGTCTTGGCTCAAACCACTAACTAAAGGGTTGTCCACACTAATGATAACTATAAATATATTGTTTTCAAAATAGTTAATCGTTAAAACTTAATATGGCAGCGCTCCACACAGCACAACTATAACGACAAAGGACAATGATGAACAATACCCTTGGATTCACTTTGGGAGCAATTTGATGAAAGATAGAAACACTGACAGCCAATCTAAATCCATCCTAAATTTACAGGAGGCCGCGTTGCACACATCACTCGAGTTCAACATGTTTACAGAACGTTATGGTTCATCAGTGTGGATGCTCACATCATTATCGTTATAGTGGTCTTCAATGTTATCTTTCTTGTTGTGGACAGCCCTGAAGACTTTATAGTCCAGTCCAGTATTGCCATGTCTGCTTATTATAAGCGACTTTGGGCTTCTTTTTCTGTAAAGTTGCTTGTAAATATTGGTGGTTGCGTTTTTTTTGGTTTGTTTCTTATCATTTAAACCAGTGGTTCTCAATTATGTATTTGTCCCTAACCCCCATCTGAAAATGTTTTGTGCCAGGGAGCCCCGAACCAGATTTGTGTTGTTAAAATGTTTCAATAATATTCCAAATATTCCACATTTTATTTCAAGACATTTTTAAATGAGCAGATCTACAAGCGTTGCGATGCGACGCGTTGTGAGCTTGTAGATCGGCTATTATTCAAATAGCCGATGTATACTGTATTGTACTGTATATACTGTATATACGTTTAAAGTAATCATGTGGCCTAGTTTCTTCTTTTGGGCTTGTTTTCCTAAACCTGGTTGCTTATTTCTCTCACAAACTCTGGCAACACTGGTCCAGTAAACCTCCTGAAACGTGTGAGCTATATTAGCTGAGGTTCAGGAGCAGCACCACACCTCAACACTGAACACACTCAACACAATATCAACTTGTTATATCTACACAGTAAAATCCTCAGTGTTCATGTATTAATTTTTAATGTGTTGCATTGGTTGCTTACATTTGTACATGCTCAGAGTTAAATTAACCACTTGAATGAACCCTAGCATTCCTATTCTGGCGGGAACATTCGCCCAAAATAGCAGATCGTCACGTGTGACCTTGTAGATCGGCACATTTTTGGCAAAGAGATTTGGTGTAGAGTGAAAAAAGAGCATACCAAGTACAGTTGCAACTCTGTTTTACTAAGTATAGCGGGATTAATTGGTTAACACTCTGTGTAGGCCCGAGATAACCAGGCATCTGTGTGTGTTTCTTGTAGCAGCTCTGATGATGGAGGAGCTGAACCCCTATACCAAGATCAGCCCAGCGCGCGGCTCTGAACGCCAGTCAGCAGGGGCCGTGATGGGCGTCATCTTCCTCCTCCTCATCATCATGGCCATGCTCAGTCTGTTTGTGTGGTACAGACAGAAGCAGAGGGATAAAGGCCACGACATGCAGCCCAGCGTGTCCTACTCACAGGAGATGCACATCACCAACACTGACTACTCCCTCTCTGGTGAGATATGCAGTGGCATTTACTTACACTTTGCCACAAAGTGTAGGTACATCAAAAGGACGTATTGAGCTTGTTAAAATATCTGTGCACGATTGTACCTGTGTCCAAGTCACAAACCAAAATACCGCTATGCATTGTATTCCTTGGAGGAAATGTCATCGTATTTAACCACAAGAGGGTGCCGGACTACACCAGAACCAGATTTTCTTTTTCTAATGCCTTTTAATATATGTATCAGGCTTTTTCTATTTTTTCTCCATCAAACCTTATCAACCAAAAGAACCAATGTGTCCAGAATAAACTATTTTTATTTCACAATATGACAACATTAATTACCAGCAACCTTGACTGTTTTACGCCAGCATATTATAGTAACTACTATATAGATACTTTATTGTCCTTGCGGAAATTCATTTTGTACCAAGCAGCCATCAGGATACAAAAAAAATCACAAAACATAACATAAATACACAATACATAGACAGATCACACAATACACTGACAGTGCTACACAGCTCCTCTCTTACAGAGTGGAAACTAGAAAAGGCTACCAGTCATAATTTAAGAGGCATCACATTACATGTTATGCACAGAACTATTATTCTGTGCATAAAGTAAAGTATTATAGTATTATAGTAAAGTAATTATTGTAACAAAGAAAAGTAATCTGCACTATTACCTATTTATATCTGAACACAGCTGCTTATGGTATTACTAATAGACGGTACAGAACATATACCTCTCTTCATTCTTTGTGAAGATGCTGAAACTCCCCTTCCTGCTGTTTAAAAACCCACAGAATGTGGCAGTACAGCGGCAATGCGACCCAGTACCATTGAAGTCGCTCAGAGTCAGAACACCACCAGCAGTGGTCAGTGTTTCTCCAACCCCAGCTATCATACTGTGGCCCAGTGTAATGTCACCTCCACCATCTCCAGCAGCCTGGATGGCACTCTGACCCTCAAAGTAAGACCACTTCTTCTAACAACTATTCAGCTATATTCTGAAAGAGAATTCTCCAGTAAAATACCACACATGCGTCCATGCATTTTAACATTCCCTTTCCTCTCTAACAGTCAAGCACTCTGAAGAGCAGAAATGGCTCAGAATGGAGAGCCTACTGCAATCTTAACGACCTTGGTTAGTATACCCTCTTTGACTCACTCAACATGGCACATATATTCACATAATCTGTGGACTTTATTTACTTTGTCCACACCTTATTAATTTTTTGTCATCGACACGGAGAGGCTTACACGCCAAGAAGCATAAATGAGCCTTTAGCATCCGTCCTTGACAAATTTGTCACTGTTATATCATATATCATATTGATTCATCAGCAGTTATTGTATGTGTCCATGACAAATTTCCCCTAGGGATAATAAAATCTATCCTATCCAGTGTTGGAAAGTAACCAAGTACATTTACTCAAGTACAATTTAGATGCACTTGTACTTTACTTGTATTTTGGATTTGGTTTTTATACTTCTACTCCACTACATTTCAGTGGGAAATGTTGTACTTTTTACTCCACTACAATTATTTGACAGCTTTAGTTACTGGTTACTTTGCAGATTTAGATTATTAATACACATTATGAATCTACTTATAAATAATGGTATATTGTTATTGGGTAAGCTACCCAGCAGCACATAACATAATTACAATCAGCTCCACCTACCAGCCAACATTAAAATGATGAACACATTAATGATCAATAACTATCTTTCATCAACTGGATGTGTTCCTACAGAACAATAAGGTTCATAACAAATTCCAATCTGGCTTCAGGAAAGGTCATAGTACAGAAACAGCACTTGTAAAAGTAATTAATGATCTAAGGGTGTCCGCTGACGACAAAAATGTATCTGTTCTCCTACTTCTTGACTTAACCGCTGCTTTTGATACGATTGATCACACAATTCTACTACAACGTTTGGAGTACTGGATTGGTTTGTCAGGCACAGCCTTGTCTTGGTTTCACTCTTACCTAACAGGCAGAAGCTATTTTGTCAGTCTAGCTAACTTTGACTCAGACAAACACAACATCTGTTCTGGTATTCCACAGGGCTCAATTCTGGGTCCC